>NC_044066.1:21464081-21559081 GCF_902167405.1 Gadus morhua | reverse complement strand
AGCACAACCAGGACTTTTCCGGGGACCCGCGGGGCGGCGCGCAGGCTCCAAACTACCTGCCCGCCCCGGACCAATGGGGCTCTCTTTCCAGGGGCTCGGGGTTCCTCTCCTCCGCCGACTCGAGGGCGAAAAGGATCTCTAACGGCCAGCCAAACTACAGGATCCTCAGTCAGACTAAGCTGCGGAGCAAGATCCTCCAGAACAGCGGTCGGAGCGACCGGAGGAGCAAGTTCACGCTGTCGTTGGACGTGCCGACCAACATTATGAACATCCTTTTCGACATCGCCAAAGCCAAGAACATGCGCGCCAAGGCGGCCGACAACGCGCGCCTTTTGGCGCAGATCGGACGCAAGTGACCGCGCGGCGTCGGTGCCGCACGAACTCAACGCACCGATGCGGGAAGATCTTTTGAAAAAGCGACGGCGGTGTTAGATTTTGACTAACACGGTTATTAAATTATATATTGCACCCCCATATTGACGACTTAATTTTACTTCCAAAACGTTGGAGTTGAGAGAACGCGTTGAACGGATGAGGTGTTTCTGAATCTCTCAGTCTGCATTGTTTATCAAATAGGCCTTAAAGACTTCATTATGAAAATGAAATATTGCATGTAGGCCTATGTCAAGCTGTCTTAGACTACTTGTGCTGATTTCATTTTTATTATAAAGATGTTAAAGATTTGATGGGGTGAGAAAATCGAATAAAGCCTATATTAGCATATGAATTACTTCAATTTATATTTTAAAAAAAAGCAAACATGCAATGACACTATTAAACAATTGAGACATGCATGCGTGTGTGCGTTTATCAGATGTCTGTTATTTTTGTACTCAAATGATTATTTTACTGAAATAAAGCAGATGACAGAAACGACCTGTTATTTTCATCAAATATCTATAAGTTGAACAACGTGCTTTGCAGGGACCTTTCCCATTGGTCCGTGGTAACTAAGGACCACCTGAAGCTGGTTCCACCTTAGCAACCCAGTCGGCCCATCGTGTGGGGGGATGTCTGATGTGTCAAAGCAAAGTTGTAAGCCGAAGCAAACCGGCGTGATGTGCCAACAATTAAGATTCTCTCGTTTAGAAATATGTGTTCTTGTTCAAAAAATAACGAAACATTTAATCATATTCTAAATGATTTGTTTTTTTAATTTTCGCCGTTTCATGTTTGACCTTGCTGTTTGGTATTGGGTCCCGACGCTTAATTCCTTAAAATGATTAATTATTACTAGACATAGCTTATAAAAGACCTGTCGGAAAATGTTGCTGTTGCTATGTTGTAACTCATCAGATGGTTAACTAGTTAACAGCAGCGATTGTATCCAAGGAACTTACTTTTGTATCGTTAATTGCCATTTAACCTAAACAAAACTGAACAATAACTCTACGATTAGGCAATTAAAAAGGCTTTATCTTGAGCTGTAATTTAAGCCGATGTCTTGAAGATGTTGCAGCGCTGGATGGTTGCTGTTAAATGTCTCTATGAAGTTATGAGTAAGAAATGCCCGTTTCACTTGATTCGGTTAATCACTTTTCTGATTAGTTCTGCCAGCAGCCATTAGAGGGCCTCGGTGAGCAGTCCAGAGCCATTACAACTTCACTTCTACAGCGTGAGTCACCATCCTCCCCTGGAAAAAAATACTCATCAACCATCTTTCAGAAATAAGGTTATTCGATGCCTTTGACATAAATACTATAGACGGGTGCCATCCCCACACACAAAATAAATAATTAATTAATATTGATTAATATTGAGAGCAACAGTAGCCATACCACCTCTTTTCCTTTTCTCTTGTTCTCATTTTCGCCAGCTGCCAAATAACCTGCAATACGAATCAATGTGAACTTGAACTTTACCAAACATGAGACACATAATGAGAATAAGCCAATTTCCATTATTTTTAATGTTTCTTTATAATCATCCTACATAATTAACCCATATTTGTGTTGGTAATATTTATATTTTTTACAATAACACAAGGTGATTAGTAAAGCCTAATGGGAATGGTCTGTATCCGTCTTAATATTTGCTTTACTTTGGAGCTCTCTTAACAGAGGCCTACAGCAATAAATCAAATGGATACAATGATATCAAATGCAAGCCTATAACACATGAAAGAACAGTGGGCATATAATATATGTAACCCTATAAAAGGAGTCAGATTAATATCGTTAATCAAAGACGTAGTAGATGTAGAAGGCCTGGTGAATCTGTACACAATATGTATTGTATCATTCCATATATGAGGGTTGAACATGATCAGTTTAATCATTATAAGAATCAGAACCGGTTGCTTGGTTAATCAGGAATGGGCCTTAATTTGCATTCTCGGAACTCCACATGACATGACTGAACCCCCCCCACCCAACCGCCTATTCATCATTATATTTAGAGCAGAACAAGACTTTCTTAGAAACCCAAAGTGTGCCCTAGCTGAAGGCTCCGTTCCAGACGCCCATACGTTAGTCTAAGCTGCCAGAGGGCGCCCAGAGCCACAGGGACACGTCTGCCTTGATTGTATCTGCAAGTTCATGTTCCCACCACAGTTCATTAGCCCTCATGTTTCCTTCTCGTAGAGATGCTTCACGTCCATGTTGGGCTTTAGTCCTTGAAAGATAAGATAAGATCATAATTATCTTTATATACTTTGCAAATACTTAATTGAGCCCAGGCAGAACACATTGTTAAGCACCAACTATTACACGATTATTTTCGAGACAATTTTGAACCAGAGTGTGTATTGATGCAGGTTGCAAACAGCATGAATACAATCCTTACATTGACTGAGGTACCATGTGTTTACTTTGGTCAACATAGCAAATACACAGAGCATTGATGTATCAGTTCCATTGAATCATTACGGATCTGGGTCTAGTCCACTGGTCTGACATATCATCCCCACGACCCGTCGTGCTATGAGGGTGTTTGATAAGACGGCCTGTAGCCATAAGGACTGACGACAGAGCTGCCTTAAAATAGGCAGCTCTAACGTTGAATATTCAAACTCTATTTATTTGTTAATTTGTGTTTATGTAATTTGTTAACCTTTCATATCATACTGGGAATGAGGTCGAATATTTTCAAAAATATTATTATCTTATGAAAGGCTACATATTCTCTACAGGTGGCGTTCCTCAATATATTCAGACCAACAGCACCCCCTGCTGGCCAAGCGAAGCAAAAAAATCACCCCCTGCTGGCCAAGCGAAGCAACAACAGTACCCCCTGCTGGCCAAGCGGAGGTACAACAGCAATCCCTGCTGGCCGAGCGACAAAGCAACAACAGCACCCCCTGCTGGCCAAATGAAGCAACAAAACCACCCCCTGCTGGCCAAGTGAAGCAGCAACAGCACCCCCTGCTGGCCGAGCGAAGCAACAACAGCACCTGCTGGCCAAGCGAAGCAACTACAGCACCCCCTGCTGGCCGAGCGAAGCAACAACCGCATCCCCTGCTTGCCAAGCGGAGGAACAACAGCACCCCCTGCTGGCCGAGCGACGAAGCAACAACAGCACCCCCTGCTGGCCGAGCGAAGCAACTTCCTGACCGCTGATCACCTTCTGACGCGTCTTCCGTCGACGTGGACCGGAAGTGATCACTCGTACTGCTACGTGGAAGAAGCTTCCTATGTTTGAGAGTCAGCTGGCCTCATCCCGGAGAACTATCTTGCAACAATGATTAAGAAATTTGACAAAAAAGACGAGGAATCTGGTAAGATTGCGATCTCACTCGAATATAAACGGCTGCGTAAAAACAAATCCGCCGACAGTGAAGTTAGTCCCACATTGCAGCGCTAGCTCCCTGTTAGCTCGTCGGCTAACCTGTATTGATCTTACGATTGTCGCTTGTGCTTTGATGTGAGGCGTCTATACTCGTGTGATATCATGTAAATGCAATTATAATCCATCAGAGGTTTAGGAGAATGACAATGTCAAGGGTGTCGCTCTCGGTTTAAGGTCGAGACGGTCCTCCCGTCTGAGGAGACGTGTCGCTGTGTTGATGTTACCTGTTCCTGTGTTGCTTACCTGTAACGTTACCTGTGTGTCAAATGCTGGACTTATTCGTCGTTTTATGGACCTTTCAAGTGGATTGTTCTAAACGGAGCGTTTATTATGTCCTCTTTCAGGAAGCGGGTCAAACCCCTTCCAGCATCTGGAGAAGAGCGCCGTCCTACAGGAGGTAGGATACACTCCAGACACGATCAATGTATGGATGCATTTAAAAGGGTGCATGATTTATTGTCATGCTTATTGTTGACAGGCGCGTATCTTCAACGAAACTCCCATCAACCCAAGAAGATGCCTTCACATTTTGACCAAGATCATCTACCTCCTTAATCAGGTAAAGGGATACGTCCTGATGTTATGACGACTCTTAAGTCACTTGTCTATCATGCTCTCCGTTGTTTACACATGTCAACGTGTGCGTCGTGCAGGGGGAGCACTTCGGGACGACAGAAGCTACTGAAGCCTTCTTCGCCATGACCCGACTATTCCAGTCCAATGACGTAAGTCATGGGCTATTCTACAAAAGGGAGATGTATGATTGGGGCTGTCTGATGATGGAAATATGTATTATGTGGAATAAGCCTTTATTTTATTTTTATAAGACGACATATGCTTTGGTTTTCAGCAAACTTTGAGAAGGATGTGCTACCTGACCATAAAGGAGATGGCCAACATCTCGGAGGACGTCATCATCGTGACGAGCAGGTGAGCTGCTCAGGTCATACACACTGTCTATGGATCACAGCTCAACCAGGGGTTTTGTGTGTTCATCAATTGAATATAAATTAATAAACAGTATTTTGTCTTAATGAATGTGGTTGCTGGAAATCGGCAACGTAAACAATGTATAGCTGTGGGCTGTATGGTGATGATGAGTTAAATCCCTCCTTTATCCTCTTTCAGGAAGCGGGTCAAACCCCTTCCGATGTTTTTTAATTCAAAGTCATAGTTTATTAGTGGTTTGTCACTTACTTGTCCCATCCAGGAACAATAACGTTTATATTATCCAACTACAAATGAGGTTATCAGTGCTATTGTTCCTGTGCGTTGGGGTCAGGGTTAGGTTAGTGTCAGGGTCAGGGTCAGGGTTAGGTTAGTGTTAGGGTCAGGGTCAGGGTTAGGTTAGTGTTAGGGTCAGGGTCAGGGTTAGGTTAGTGTTAGGGTTAGGTTAGTGTTAGGGTGAGGGTTAGGTTAGGGTCAGGGTCAGGGTTAGGTTAGGGTTAGGTTAGGGTTAGTGTTAGGGTCAGGGTCACGGAGCGTGCTAATGGCTTCTTTGTGTTCCACAGCCTGACCAAGGACATGACCGGCAAGGAGGACGTGTACCGGGGCCCGGCCATCCGCGCCCTCTGCAGGATCACCGACGTAAGGGGGGCTCAGAGGCTCTGGGGGGGGCCGGGGGTCCGCAGGGCAAAGCACCCAACAATCTCAACGCACGTCTTTTATAGGAGGAGCAGTTAGATGTTGGTCTGCCAGCTGCATTAGTAGTCATGAGCTTTGAGTTTGAAACCTTCCCATTGGGGCCATGAAGCTCTCTGCTAAGACATGACCACCTGATCCACATCCTGCCGGTACTCACAGCGGCGCGGAGCTGACCCTCACCCCCCTCTCCCCCCAGACCACCATGCTGCAGGCCATCGAGCGCTACATGAAGCAGGCCATCGTGGACAAGGTGCCCAGCGTGTCCAGCTCAGCGCTGGTCTCCTCCCTGGTAAGATCTGACTCCTCACGGGGGAGGGAACAAACCCGTCCCCTCCAGGGGTCAGTGTGGCGTGTGGATGGTCTCCGTGGTAACCCTCCCTGTGTTGTTGTTGTTGTTGTTGTTGTGGTGGGCAGCACATGGTGAAGATGAGCTACGACGTGGTGAAGCGCTGGGTGAACGAGGCCCAGGAGGCCGCCTCCAGTGACAACATCATGGTCCAGGTGAGACTCCCAGTCAGAGCTGTGGGGGGGCTGGGGACTGGGGGACTCCCAGTCAGAGCTGGGGGGGGCTGGGGACTGGGGGACTCCCAGTCAGAGCTGGGGGGGGGGCTGGGGACTGGGGGACTCCCAGTCAGGGCTGGGGGGGGGCTGGGGACTGGGGGACTCCCAGTCAGAGCGGGGGGGGGGCTGGGGACTGGGGGACTCCCAGTCAGAGCTGGGGGGGGGCGCTGGGCACTGGGTTGGACTCCCCAGTGTCAGTGGACATCCTGGAGTAAGGTGCTCCTTAATGACCTGGATCAGAACGGCACTTTGAGGTGCTGTACCTATACATTAGGTATTATATTGTCTGCTTAAAGGTTATTATTGGACTAAAATTCCAGATTCCGATTCCACTAGAGATCATGAGCCTGAATTTCGGTCCATATTTTTAGAGCTTAACAAAAAATAATTGTTGTTTTAACAGCGCAGAGCACACAGCACAAATAAAGCGAGGCAGTGTTTATTAGACTCGCCTCCAATCAGACTTAAGTTCATATCCGAGGGGGAGATGCCCCAACATGGTTCAGCGCATTGGGATGAAGAGTTAAAGAGTCTTCCTCCCCGCTCCAGTACCACGCCCTGGGGCTGCTCTACCACCTCAGGAAGAACGACCGGCTGGCCGTCTCCAAGATGCTCAACAAGTTCACCAAGTCGGGCCTCAAGTCCCCGTTCGCCTACTGCATGCTGATCCGCATCGCCAGCAAGCTGCTGGAGGAGACGGAGGGGGGGTACGTCCACGTCCGCCACGGACCCTCGCTTCATTGGGGGATTAATAACCTTTTATTGTTGTCGGCAAATGCAGGAGTCCTTTATCATTCTGATGATCTGTGAATTTACCAAAGCATAATCTGTTTAAAGCTTCAGAAAGCAGTTGATGGCGTTCCCTGCTTCGTTATCTATTGATTAGTATTATACCTCTTATGATGTGGAACTTTTATGCGTGGACCAAATTATGAAGAAAATGAATCCACTTCAAAATAACGAACAATAAGCAGTTGAAAATCCCCCGTGCTGCTCTGAGTTTCTAATCTGTCTGTTTGTGTGTGCGTGTTTGTGTGTGTGTGTGTGTGTGTGCATGTCTGTTTGTGTGTGTGTGTGTGTGTGTCTGTGTGTGTGTGTGTGTGTGTGTGTGTGTGTGTCTATGTGTGCGTGTGCGTGTCTTTGTGTGTGTGTGCACAGTCACGACAGCCCGCTGTTTGACTTCATCGAGAGCTGCCTGAGGAACAAGAACGAGATGGTGGTGTACGAGGCCGCCTCGGCCATCGTGCACATGCCCACCTGCAGCGCCCGGGAGCTGGCGCCCGCCGTCTCCGGTACGTCCTCCTCACGCCGCCGTACGGCCCCCCCCGGTCTGCTGGGCCCTGAGGCACTGAGGGGCCACGGGGCGTCCCCGGGGGGGCCACGGGGCGTCCCCGGGGCGGCCCCAGGGCGTCCCCGGGGCGGCCCCAGGGCGGCCTGGCTTTAAACTGACAGCACGTTGACGTTAACGCCAAGGGGGCGGGGCATCGGTCCAGACCCCAGGGAACGTGAACCGAGAGCCAACCCGGACAGATGACGTAGTGGTCTCCATTGAGAAGCTGATGGAAGGAGGTTCTGATGGCCTGCTGGTGAACAGCGGGAGCAGCCGATAGGAGACCGGGCTAGGTTCAGGTGGGCCGTACCGTTTCCTCTGGAGCTCTCTCCTAAGGCTTGTTGTGGTCTGTGTGTTTCTTTGTCTCTCCAGTGCTGCAGCTGTTCTGCAGTTCACCCAAAGCAGCCTTAAGATACGCTGCAGTCAGGACCCTCAACAAGGTAACGCACGCACGCACGCACGCACAGTGGATGAGGTTCAATCAATGATACCACTAATCCATACAGTCATCCATTTAAATAATGTAAAGAAGCAGTCCTCCTCAAATGAACGAGGTGTGACCAGGAGCTGTGTCCCGTGTGTCCCGTGTGCGTCCACCAGGTGGCGATGAAGCACCCGTCCGCCGTGACCGCCTGCAACCTGGACCTGGAGAACCTGATCACGGACTCCAACCGCAGCATCGCCACGCTGGCCATCACCACGCTGCTGAAGACGGGGAGCGAGAGCAGCGTGGACCGCCTCATGAAGCAGATCTCCTCCTTCGTCTCCGAGATCTCCGACGAGTTCAAGGTCGGTCGCGGCTGATTGGTCGATTCACAGATGGCTCTGCCACAGTAGGAATGTTTCTCAGGGGGCGGGTCTTCATCAATTTTGGGATGGAGGGAATATGGAATAGAATAAGAATGTAACGGATGGAACTGGGTCCGATGTGCAGAAGAACAGACAGAGGCTGTTGGATAATACACTTTGATTTATAATTATAAAAAGCTAACATTTGGTGTGTGTGTGTGTGTGTGTGTGTGTGTGTGTGTTCAGGTGGTGGTGGTTCAGGCCATCAGCTCCCTCTGCCAGAAGTATCCCAGGAAGCACAGCGTCATGATGAACTTCCTGTCCAACATGCTCCGTGACGACGTAAGTCCCCCTCCCCCCCCCTCACTCTCATGTCATCAGCAGGACCTCATCGATTATCCAGGTCAGATGGTGTTTTCCTCAGTTCTGATGTGAGTGTTGATCACCTCTGGCTCTGTGCTGATCGCTGGGATAACCACACAGCCTCTTCATCTATGTCTCTCCGTCCTACTCTCTCTCCCTCCCTGTAACTGTCTGTCTGTCATCCTGTCTTTTCTTCTTTCCTTATTTGTCGCTCTTTCTCTCTATTTTGTTGCCCCTGTGTCTCTCGTTTAATCTCTTCTTTCTTTCTTTTTGTCTTATTCTCTCTCTCTCTCTCTCTCTCTCTCTCTCTCTCTCTCTCTCTCTCTCTCTCTCTCTCTCTCTCTCTCTCTCTCTCTCTCTCTCTCTCTCTCTCTCTCTCTCTCTCTCTCTCTCTCTCTCTCTCTCTCTCTCTCCCCCCCCCTGATGTCTCTCGTCCCGATGTCTCTCGTCCCTGATGTCTCTCGTCCCTGATGTCTCTCGCCCTGGCCTGCAGGGGGGCTTTGAGTACAAGCGTGCGATCGTGGACTGCATCATCGGGATCATCGAGGAGAACCCGGAGAGCAAGGAGACGGGGCTGGCCCACCTGTGCGAGTTCATCGAGGACTGCGAGCACACGGTGCTGGCCACCAAGATCCTGCACCTGCTGGGCAAGGAGGGCCCGCGCACCCCCGCCCCCTCCAAGTACATCCGCTTCATCTTCAACCGCGTGGTGCTGGAGAGCGAGGCCGTACGAGCAGGTAGAGAGAGGGGGGAGGGAGGGAGGGAGAGAGAGAGGGGGGGGAGAGGGGGGAGGGAGAGAGAGAGGATGTGTGTGCTATTTATTAAATGACACTCAAACGCATACATACACCAGTACTCGTAAGTTACACACACTAATACACACCCGTATACAAAAACACTTGCAAAAGCTCACACATCTGCCTGTCTTGCTGAACTGAATATGGTTAGTGCTGAGAAAAGCAGGGTATGATCAACATTTTGGTTAAAAGTATCATCAAATGGCTTCCTACTCTATCGCCAACCCAAAAATAACCAGATGTGTGACTGAACCCATCGCGGGGCTCTCCTTCAGAGCCTACATAGTGACCTCTCCTTCAGAGCCTACATCGTGACCTCTCCTTCAGAGCCTACATAGTGACCTCTCCTTCAGAGCCTACATAGTGACCTCTCCTTCAGAGCCTACTTCGTGACCTCTCCTTCAGAGCCTACATAGTGACCTCTCCTTCAGAGCCTACATAGTGACCTCTCCTTCAGAGCCTACTTCGTGACCTCTCCTTCAGAGCCTACATAGTGACCTCTCCTTCAGAGCCTACATAGTGACCTCTCCTTCAGAGCCTACTTCGTGACCTCTCCTTCAGAGCCTACTTCGTGACCTCTCCTTCAGAGCCTACATAGTGACCTCTCCTTCAGAGCCTACATAGTGACCTCTCCTTCAGAGCCTACATAGTGACCTCTCCTTCAGAGCCTACTTCGTGACCTCTCCTTCAGAGCCTACATAGTGACCTCTCCTTCAGAGCCTACATCGTGACCTCTCCTTCAGAGCCTACATCGTGACCTCTCCTTCAGAGCCTACATAGTGACCTCTCCTTCAGAGCCTACATAGTGACCTCTCCTTCAGAGCCTACTTCGTGACCTCTCCTTCAGAGCCTACTTCGTGACCTCTCCTTCAGAGCCTACATAGTGACCTCTCCTTCAGAGCCTACATAGTGACCTCTCCTTCAGAGCCTACATAGTGACCTCTCCTTCAGAGCCTACATCGTGACCTCTCCTTCAGAGCCTACATCGTGACCTCTCCTTCAGAGCCTACATCGTGACCTCTCCTTCAGAGCCTACATCGTGACCTCTCCTTCAGAGCCTACATCGTGACCTCTCCTTCAGAGCCTACATCGTGACCTCTTTGTCCCCCTAGCGGCGGTCAGCGCCCTGGCCAAGTTTGGAGCCCAGAATGACGACCTGCTGCCCAGTGTCCTGGTGCTCATGCAGAGGTACCTGTCACTGACCGACCAATCACAGCAGACCAGACACTGACCGACCAATCACAGCAGACCAGACACTGACCGACCAATAACAGCAGACCAGACACTGACTGACCAATCACAGCAGACCAGACACTGACTGACCAATCACAACAGACCAGTCATGTACTGACCAATCACAGCAGACCTTTTATCCAAAAACACTTTTAAGGCATCTAAGGCTACAAGACATTTGAATCTGCTTCAATAAAGACAATTTTACAAATCCTCCCTCTGAAAACGAAACGTTCCTACCCTCTTCTGACTGTGTGTGTGTGTGTGTGTGTGTGTGTGTGTGTGTGTGTGCAGGTGTATGATGGACAGTGACGATGAGGTGCGTGACAGAGCCACCTTCTACATGAACGTCCTGCAGCAGAAGCAGAAGGCCCTGAACGCCGCCTACATCTTCAACGGTACGGCCACACGCACACACAACCTCCACGCACACGCACACACAACCTCCACGCACACACAACCTCCACGCAGTCGCACACACATCCTCCACGCAGTCGCAACCTTCAGGTAGTCGTACACACAACCTCCACGCACACGCACACACAACCTCCACGCAGTCGCACACACAACCTCCACGCAGTCGCACACACAACCTCCACGCAGTCGCACACACAACCTCCACGCACACGCAACCTTCACGTAGTCGCACACACAACCTCCACGCACACGCAACCTCCACGCAGTCGCACACACAACCTCCACGCAGTCGCACACACAACCTCCACGCATTCTCACACACAACCTCCACGCAGTCGCACACACAACCTCCACGCAGTCGCACACACAACCTCCACTCAGTCTCACACACAACCTCCACGCAGTCGCACACATAACCTCCACTCAGTCTCACACACAACCTCCACGCAGTCGCACACACAACCTCCACGCAGTCGCACACGCAACCTCCACGCAGTCGCACACACAACCTCCACGCAGTCGCACACACAACCTCCACGCAGTCGCACACACAACCTCCACTCAGTCTCACACATAACCTCCACGCAGTCGCACACACAACCTCCACGCAGTCTCACACAAACACGCACCTCATTTCGATCCCCTCAACAGGTGCTTTTCAAGCGTAACATACCGTAGAGTCTTGTCCATTTTATTGAGCAGTAGTATGGGTTCAGGTCGAAGGGAGGAATACTGTATTGATACCAATCTGAATGGATAAAGGTGAATTGGTCGACTTTTTTCTTATGGAAATGATGTTAAAAAAGCTTTGGTTGGGGATTGTTCCAAAGCATCTCCCCATGGGGGACGCAGAGTTTAGAACAAAACAATCTAGGAGCCCCCGTTCTACAGCCAGTAGGATGAGGGCGTGTTTCCACAGCAGGGTGCGGAACGGATCGGATCGCAAAGGTGCGCATCGGGTCGCGTTTCCGCCGCCAAAAGTGGGCGTGACCCGGACTTGGCCGTACCCGTTTTGGCCTCGTTTTCAGGACTCCTCCGTTGGGGTACTGAAAACGTGACGCCTGAAAGGGTCCCGGGAAATTCTAGGTACACACCCCCTCCGTTGATTGGCCGATGGAATCATCACTTCTATACACTATACCGCCCCCTCCCTACCGCACCTTTGCGATCCGATCCGTTCCGCACCCTGCAGTGGAAACGCAGCATGAGTCTCCTGAGGGCTGAGAGATCTGGGGTTAGGTTCTCCAGGTCCGGTGAGGTTAATGTGTGTGTGTGTGCGTGTGCGTGTGCGTGCTCAGCAGGTCTGTCCGTGTCGGTCCCGGGGCTGGAGAAGTCTCTGCACCAGTACACGCTGGACCCCTCAGAGAGACCCTTCGACATGAAGAGCGTCCCCCTGGCCACCACCCCCATCTCAGAGCAGAAGTCAGGTAACCCCAACACCCCCCCTGACATTAATGCGATTAATCACGATTAAATATTTTAATCGCTTGACAGCACTAAATTGTATATATCGTAATATCAGGGCCAAAAGCTCTGCGCGCCTCCGGATGGCCGTAGGGATTGGGCTTTGCGGGGTTTGTTTACCGCCGTTGCTATGGTTAGCGAGCCAATTCTCGGTGCGCCACTTCTCTTCCGCACAGAGCAGAACTGTGGCCTATTCTACACATTTTAATTTTCTTAATTATAATTATATTATTCATTTTTACTGAATTTGTTTTTTATTACTGAAAAAAAATAATAATAATCGGTGTTGGCCGTAACACCGGTAATACTGTATACCGCAGCAACCCTACCACTGACCCCGTGTTCTCCCCCCTCCTCCAGACATGGCGCCTATAGCCACCAGCAAGATGCCGGAGAAGATGGCCCCCTCGCGCCAGGACATCTACCAGGGTGGGTCCCTCACGCCACGCCGGGCCGGGCCCCGTGCCCCTCACCGCCACCCCGGGGCCCCCCCGCGCCGGCCTGGCGCCCCTAGCGCCAGGCCGGCACTTTAACGCTGAACTTTGCTTTACGTCCCGACCCTTTTATTACATCTCTCCTCCAATTTCTGCAATATCGTTGTCCTTTCTACGTCTATTTTAGTAAGAGAGGAAAGAAGTTATGTTATAGTTAGGAGTTGACTAGTTTAGGTTGGTATTAATGTTGATATGAGTCGACTATAGTTTAGGTTGGTATTAATGTTGATATGAGTGGACTATAGTTTAGGTTGGTATTAATGTTGATATGAGTCGACTATAGTTTAGGTTGGTATTAATGTTGATATGAGTTGACTATAGTTTAGGTTGGTATTAATGTTGATCTCTGCTGCCCAGAGCAACTGGCGGCCATCTTGGAGTTCCAGGGCCTGGGGCCGCTGTTCAAGTCGTCGGAGGCGGTGCAGCTGACGGAGGCGGAGACGGAGTACGTGGTGCGCTGCGTCAAGCACACCTTCGCCCAGCACATGGTGTTCCAGTTCGACTGCACCAACACGCTCAACGACCAGCTGCTGCAGAAGGTACCCCCTGATACTGGACCGGTTACAGCCGGACCAGGACCCTGGACCGGTTACAGCCAGTCCAGGGTCCTGGTCTGACTGTAACCAGTACCCCGGTACCGGACCGGTTACAGCCGGACCAGTGTGTGTGTGTGTCTCCCAGGTGGTGGTGTAATGCTGTGTGTGTGTGTGTGTGTGTGTGTGTGTGTGTGTGTGTGTGTGCGTCTCCCAGGTGGTGGTGTAACGGTGTGTGTGTGTGTGTGTGTGTCCCAGGTGGGGGTGTAATGGTGTGTGTGTGCGTCTCCCAGGTGGAGGTGTAATGGTGTGTGTGTGTGTGTCCCAGGTGGTGGTATAATGCTGTGTGTGTGTGTGTGTCTCCCAGGTGGTGGTGCAGATGGAGCCCTCAGAGTCTTACGAGGTGCTGCACTACATCCCGGCGGCCAACCTGCCCTACAGCCAGCCGGGCTCCTGCTACAGCCTGGTGCGGCTGCCTGAGGAGGACCCCACCGCCGGTACGCACCCCGGGGGGCGGGGGGGGCGGGGCCAGAGGGGGTAGCTGCACTGGGGATTGTGGGACATGTAGTCATAGCAGAGTACCGAAAAAAGCCGACCACTTTTGATAATGAATACATTTTATTTGGATGACCGGCTAAACATCGTAAATCCACACACTGTTGTTCCTGAGATATGAGCCCCGTTAGTTATTGGATTGAGAACGATAATCTCAACTCCTGGCTGAATCTAGCAGGGGAATAGTAACAGACATGATGTTGAGCAGACTTTACAATGAAATGTCACCGAACTGTTTAGTCACAGAGCAGTCGGTGAACAGTTTGGTGTCCTGGGATCACTGTGTGTGTGTGTGTGCGTGTGCGTGTGCGTGTCAGCTGATCCTCTAACGTCTCCTCTCTGCAGTGTCGTGTACCTTCAGCTGCACCATGAGGTACCTGGTGAGAGACTGCGACCCCAACACCGGTGACCCCGACGACGACGGCTACGATGATGAATACGTGGTACGAAGCCCACGCCCCCTTCACTGCCTCCAGCCAATCGGATGTCTGCTTCACTGCAGCATCCTTCCACTCGGTCTACTTTTATAATAAGTTGGAATGGCTTAGCATTTAGTCTTCCTCTGATGTAGTTGTGAAGTTGAACGGCATGAGGAGTGAAGCCGTCTACAAAGACAGCTCACCCTGTGAAAAAATGGATGCAAATAAATTCTCTCCCTCTCTCCCCCCCCCCCTCTCTTTCCCCCCCCACCCTCTCTCTCTCTCTCTCTCTCTCTCTCTCTCTCTCTCTCTCTCTCTCTCTCCGTCCCCCCCTCTCTCTCTCTCTCTCTCTCTCTCTCTCTCTCTCTCTCCCCCCTGGCTCTCCCCTCCCCCCCTCTCTCTCCGTCCCCCCCTCTCTCTCTCTCTCTCCCCCCTGGCTCTCCCCTCCCCCCTCTCTCTCTCTCCCCCCCCCCCCCCCCCTCTCTCTCTCTCTCCCTCCCCCCCCCTCTCTCTCTCCCTCCCTCTCCCCAGCTGGAGGACCTGGAGGTGACGGTCGCGGACCACATCCAGAAGGTTCTGAAGCCTAACTTCGGTGCGGCCTGGGAGGAAGTAGGAGACGAGTTTGAGAAGGAGGAGACGTTCGCGCTGGCTTCAGTCCGCACTCTGGACGGTACGTTCTGTGGCCCCGTTCAGTCCTCACTCTGGACGGTACGTTCTGTGGCCCCGTTCAGTCCTCACTCTGGACGGTACGCTCTGTGGCCCCGTTCAGTCCTCACTCTGGACGGTACGCTCTGTGGCCCCGTTCAGTCCTCACTCTGGACGGTACGTTCTGTGGCCCCGTTCAGTCCTCACTCTGGACGGTACGCTCTGTGGCCCCGTTCAGTCCTCACTCTGGACGGTACGCTCTGTGGCCCCGTTCAGTCCTCACTCTGGACGGTACGCTCTGTGGCCCCGTTCAGTCCTCACTCTGGACGGTACGTTCTGTGGCCCCGTTCAGTCCTCACTCTGGACGGTACGCTCTGTGGCCCCGTTCAGTCCTCACTCTGGACGGTACGCTCTGTGGCCCCGTTCAGTCCTCACTCTGGACGGTACGCTCTGTGGCCCCGTTCAGTCCTCACTCTGGACGCTACGCTCTGTGGCCCCGTTCAGTCCTCACTCTGGACGGTACGTTCTGTGGCCCCGTTCAGTCCTCACTCTGGACGGTACGTTCTGTGGCCCCGTTCAGTCCTCACTCTGGACGGTACGCTCTGTGGCCCCGTTCAGTCCTCACTCTGGACGGTACGCTCTGTGGCCCCGTTCAGTCCTCACTCTGGACGGTACGCTCTGTGGCCCCGTTCAGTCCTCACTCTGGACGGTACGCTCTGTGGCCCCGTTCAGTCCTCACTCTGGACGGTACGCTCTGTGGCCCCGTTCAGTCCTCACTCTGGACGGTACGCTCTGTGGCCCCGTTCAGTCCTCACTCTGGACGGTACGCTCTGTGGCCCCGTTCAGTCCTCACTCTGGACGGTACGTTCTGTGGCCCCGTTCAGTCCTCACTCTGGACGGTACGTTCTGTGGCCCCGTTCAGTCCTCACTCTGGACGGTACGCTCTGTGGCCCCGTTCAGTCCTCACTCTGGACGGTACGCTCTGTGGCCCCGTTCAGTCCTCACTCTGGACGGTGCGTTCTGTGGCCCCGTTCAGTCCTCACTCTGGACGGTACGTTCTGTGGCCCCGTTCAGTCCTCACTCTGGACGGTACGCTCTGTGCCCCCGTTCAGTCCTCACTCTGGACGGTACGCTCTGTGGCCCCGTTCAGTCCTCACTCTGGACGGTACGCTCTGTGGCCCCGTTCAGTCCTCACTCTGGACGGTACGCTCTGTGGCCCCGTTCAGTCCTCACTCTGGACCGTACGCTCTGTGGCCCCGTTCAGTCCTCACTCTGGACGGTACGTTCTGTGGCCCCGTTATGCTGCGATGCCAGCCTGCAGTGACAATCGCTATTCCTAAAGCTGCGTTTATTCTGTTGGGATCTTTGTGATGGATATTAGGGCTGCAGCTAAGGAGTATTTTAAAAGGGGATAAATAATTGTTGTTCTATTAATCAAGTCCATAACTTAACATTTCCCAAATAATGGCAAATGCGACCAGAGAGTTGTCTTACAGTTTTTGCTTATCTGGCGAGCAGCGAAATAAAACCGAAGAATACATTTTGTAGTTCTCCATGAACAGTTCTGGGGAGTTTTGAAAGCATTTAGCATTAACTGTTTGGTATTGTACTTGATAAATACCTTGAAAGGATAACTAATTATCAAAATTTGACTCCTTTTCTATGTACTGTTACGTTCCTAAATGTGTCCTGTTTAACCCCGGGACCTGTGATTTCACCAGGCACCCCTTCGCTCTCTCTCTCCTCCCGAGTGTAGTCCTCTGAGTCCACCAGGCTAGGGTTAGGGTTAGGGTCGACTATAGGCCGCTAGGCTCACCCCTTCGCTCTCTCTCTCCTCCCGAGTGTAGTCCTCTGAGTTCACCAGGCTAGGGTTAGGGTTAGGGTTAGGGTCGACTATAAGCCGCTAGGCTCACCCCTTCGCTCTCTCTCTCCTCCCGAGTGTAGTCCTCTGAGTTCACCAGGCTAGGGTTAGGGTTAGGGTTAGGGTCGACTATAGGCCGCTAGGCTCACCCCTTCGCTCTCTCTCTCCTCCCGAGTGTAGTCCTCTGAGTTCACCAGGCTAGGGTTAGGGTTAGGGTTAGGGTCGACTATAGGCCGCTAGGCTCACCCCTTCGCTCTCTCTCTCCTCCCGAGTGTAGAGGCGGTCGGGAACATTGTGAGCTTCCTGGGCATGCAGCCGTGCGAGCGCTCGGACAAAGTCCCCGAGAACAAGAACTCCCACGTCCTCTTCCTCGCTGGTGAGTAGATCTGAACGGCGTTGACTCCCTCAACCGTTTCTATTGGCCACCGGATGTGTAGGATGGTAATAGGGCTGAACGATTAATCTAATTCAAATCAAAAATATATTTTTCTTTTACAATTTACAATAAGAGCATTTAGCAGCGATTTTATCCAAAGCGACTTACATCGTTTAATACACACATTGACGGCAGAGTCAACCATGCAAGGCGACAGCCAGCTCGTCAGGAGCAGTTAGGGGAGCTGGGGATCGAACTAGCAACCTTTAGGTTACAAGACAACTGCTCTACCTCCTGAGCTAAGCCAACCCAATTCAACAGTTAAATAAAGATGTTCTATCAATTCATCAACACATCGGTCTGGTCCAAAGGAAAGAGCCGTTTATATGTTGACTGCTTTCAATGTTTTGTTGGTCATACTAAATAATGTTTTTTAGATTTTTAGTGAATAATACAGAACAAAGGAACTTAATCAATTTAAAAAATCTTAGTCGCAATATTGTTCAAAATAATTGCAATCAGATTATTTCCGCAAATCGTTCGGCCCTAGACGATCACTGTTTTAGACATGGACTTTAAATGTTCCAGTAGAAGACAGATATTGCCTTGACTTCACCTGTGGACCCCTCCTAACCTCCGCCCCCCCCCCCCTCCCCAGGTGTGTTCCGCGGGGGTCACGACCTGCTGGTGCGTGCCCGTCTGGCGCTGTCGGACGGCGTCACCATGCAGGTGACGGTTCGCGGCGCCGACGAGACGCCCGTCGACGTGATCCTGGCG
Source organism: Gadus morhua (assembly GCF_902167405.1). NCBI lineage: Eukaryota > Metazoa > Chordata > Actinopteri > Gadiformes > Gadidae > Gadus > Gadus morhua. The sequence goes on along the minus strand of NC_044066.1, from coordinate 21,541,037 downwards.
TCGGTCGGCTAGACCCCCCCCCCTCGTCCCCCCCACACACGACCAAATCATCGCCCAGTTATCTATACCCCCCCCCCCCCCCCCCCCCCCCTTTTCTTATCCACGTCGGCACTCTACACTTTGACGTCCTTGCGGCGGTCGACTCTGTGCAGTTCTGTTTCTGTTGTTGTGATGCAGGAGTTAATGAACGGATTAATACGATTAAATAAAGAACCTGTCAATGAACACACCAGTCCCTTCTTAGAAAACTACTTTTATTTGCCAACGGTTGTGAATCATGTTAACATGGATTGGAAGATTGTTCAATGGCTGAATCTGAAGAATTAGTTCCCCACAGATTATGTCGCCTACAATAATCGAGTACACCAAATCGTTGACATCATTTAGGTCATTCCTACTATTAGTCTATCGGTAATGAATCATACATGTTGGTATAAACGTATTATCTTCAGAATCATACGGTTCTGACAGTTACACACACACAGCGTTAGTGTTGGTAGTCACGTTGCTGATGCTTGTCGATGATTCTGCACTCATTCCTGCGACGGTTGAGCATGAGGCCCTCGTGGACGGGGCGGTGGACGCGCGTCAGCCCTCATGACGTGGTGGACGGGCGTCAGAAGGAGTTGATGAAGCCGTAGTAGGCGTTCAGGAAGCCCAGGGGGTCCTCCAGCTGAGGGTAGTGGCCGACGTGTTTGTCGAGCAGCGTGACAGTGGACCTCTGCACCAGGTACCTGCAGACAACACGGATCAGACCAAAGGCATCCCACATGTAGGCTGCACATTGCACAACAGAACACAACAGATCCTCAACTACAGAGCGGTTGAGGATCTGCTCTGGAGACATGGGGTCGATGGCCGTCAGGTTACGGGATCCATTCCATCATCCCTTCATTCCCAATGGCTCTGAATGAGCGTACTCATTCAGAGTGGCTCACTCCTTCACCAGACAGTGACTCCACTAAACCACGCAGGACTCTAACCAAAGGTTTCATAGGCTACAGAAACGTTACTCTCCAGAACTGAACGCGGACAGGCGGGGCAAATTGTATTTCTTTATGTATTCATTTGTTACGTCGAGGCAGAAAATAAGGGAGGGTGCCCGGCCAATTTAAGTTCTATTTTAATTAAGCGCCAGCAGAGACTCCCCAATAGGCCAGCCCTGCATTAAGGCCTTCTCGATAAAGACCACCTCCAGGTTATAGTCGTCTTTACATAGAACCCAAGAAGAAGCTGCACGTAAAAAATATTGACTTTTGTTGCAACTTTTTGATAACACCCTAGTTATCATAACTAGTGATGATAACTAGGGTTATCATCACTAGTTATGATAACTAGGGTGCAGTTCAACTTTAGGCACACAGTCACTTGAACTGCACCTTGTTTAAAGAAATGATTCACTTATCCCCGCTATTGCTCAGGAGGACGGACCTCACTGGTCAGTTGGTCACAAGCCAACTGATACCAAACAGGGCGTTTGATTTCAGTTGGTTTGGATATACTATCAGGATATTTGATTGATAGTATTATTGCGTTAAGATATATTATGTTGATGCGATCAGGCATTTGAAACAAATTCAACTCGAATGCAAACAAGCACACCGAATAAAATGACGCTGTCGTTTGGCCTTGGCAAAGCTGATGGAAACGCAATTAATCAAAAAGCTATAAAAGAAAAGGGAGCAGAGAGTTGAGTGATAAATTAAACAAACCACGTGGGTACAGTTTGGGAGATAGCCTTCAGCTCTGGCCTCTTACTTATAGCGCAGGAGGAAGTCTGGGTGAGGGTTAACAGGGTCCAGGGGTCCATAGATCATATGCACTGAGGGAACACACACACACACACACACACACACACACACACACACACACACACACACACACACACACACACACACACACACACACACACACACACACACACACACACACAATTAGCTTCAGTGTAAACTCAGTGGGTCAAATAAATGAAAGTATCTATTAGTGAGAGAGTACGTGAAGCTAGTAGTGTTCGAGGTTAATAGTGGGTCATGCTAATGGCCCACTATTAGCATTTAAAACAACGCCACCTGCTGGCATCAAGACCACATTGCATTGCTCTACACAAGACGTACAGGATATTTTATTGATTGAGTTTCCTCATTATTCCATTACTGGCATCAGGATTGTATTGAAAGGGTTGTTATGAAATGTACGAGTTATTGTGCCTCCTTGGGTTCAAACAACAGTTTGCACCGACCCCGACCCCCCATAACCACCAGTAGGCCCTCTCAACGTGGCTAAGCAGCTTCTCCACACCGGCTAAGCAGCTTACATTTGGTTGGCTAGCTAAGATTTGTCTGGCATAATACCAGCTCCTAGCCCCCTACTCCACAACCGGGCCCCGCAGACGACCGGGCCCCGCAGACGACCGGGCCCCGGAGACGACCGGGCCCCGGAGACGACGACCGGGCCCCGCAGACGACCCGGGCCCCGGAGACGACCGGGCCCCGGAGACGACGACCGTGCCCCGGAGACGACCGGGCCCCGGAGACGACGACCGGGCCCCGGAGACGACGACCGGGCCCCGCAGACGACCGGGCCCCGGAGACGACCGGGCCCCGGAGACGACGACCGGGCCCCGGAGACGACGACCGGGCCCCGGAGACGACGACCGGGCCCCGGAGACGACGACCGGGCCCCGGAGACGACGACCGGGCCCCGGAGACGACGACCGGGCCCCGGAGACGACGACCGGGCCCCGGAGACGACGACCGGGCCCCGGAGACGACCGGGCCCGGTAGCGTTGTGCGTTACAGCTCGCTCTAGCGTTGTGCGTTACGGCGCGCTCTAGCGTTGTGCGTTACGGCGCGCTCTAGCGTTGTGCGTTACGGCGCGCTCTAGCGTTGTGCGTTACGGCGCGCTCTAGCGTTGTGCGATACGGCGCGCTCTAGCGTTGTGCGTTACAGCGCGCTCTAGCGTTGTGCGGTACGGCGCGCTCTAGCGTTGTGCGTTACAGCTCGCTCTAGCGTTGTGCGGTACAGCGCGCTCTAGTGTTGTGCGTTACAGTGCGCTCTAGCGTTGTGCGTTACGGCGCGCTCTAGTGTTGTGCGGTACGGCGCGCTCTAGTGTTGTGCGTTACGGCGCGCTCTAGCGTTGTGCGTTACGGCGCGCTCTAGCGTTGTGCGTTACGGCGCGCTCTAGCGTTGTGCGGTACGGCGCGCTCTAGCGTTGTGCGGTACGGCGCGCTCTAGTGTTGTGCGTTACAGTGCGCTCTAGCGTTGTGCGTTACGGCGCGCTCTAGTGTTGTGCGTTACGGCACGCTCTAGCGTTGTGCGGTACTCACATGGAACCAGCGTGGAGGTCAGCGCCCCCACCCACCGGTCTCTGTGCTTCGCCCTCTGGTTGAGAAACTGCAGAACGCTGTGGGGGGGTGGGGGGGGGGGAGAGAGAGACGGGGAGAGAGACAGAGAGACTTACTTATCAGACTTTTACTCTAGAGAGGCAGAGATAGAGAGATTGACTATGTCACACATAGAGTATGATATTGCATTTCTCCCATCGCTTTATAAACACACACAGAGACACACACGCCCATGACCAGGTACACACACACACACACACACACCTGTCCATGACCAGGTACACACACACACAGAGACACACACCTGTCCATGACCAGGTTGCCGTCGTTGAAGCGCAGGCTCGTCCACATGTCCCAGAACTCCTCATCAGTGGGCTGCGTGTAAGGCCCGAACACCTGGCCCACACTACACACACACAAAAGGGTTTGGGCACCAGATATGCATAATCCTATCAACAAATGTAAGCCGGTTAGCTCATCAAAAAGACAGCTCAAGAAAGATACATTAATCCGTCATTCCCATGTACACTACATACATGCGTGAGATTAAAATCGGAATAAATAATATTAACTTGAAATACACATGAAAAGTATTTACCATTACAAGATGAAACCAATGTGTGTCGATTGTGTTTCCACACAGCGGCAGCCTACCTCCTGGAGAACATCATGTAGTTGGTGAGACGCGTCAGAACAGGAGACAGAAGACCGACGTCCTTCAGAACCTTCAACACAAACAACAACAAACACGTAACGCTACGCTAGCTGCTGCTCCAACAATTACCAAGTTAGTTTGATTACAATTATGCAAATAAGCCATCGCTTACAGTCTGAATCCATCTGGGGTAGTGTGTTTCTGGGAATAGTCCTGTTAAAAAGAGAGTAGAAAGGGAGAGAGTGCCATGTCTTTTATTTTTGGGCAGAAAAAGCTGAATCTTTGGATATAAAATGAAAGAGACTTGAGCTTCTGTCTTAGAGGTGTCTGGTATGTCAATACTTGAGTCCCAGTGACCTCCAAAACACCAGTCCAAGTCTTGAGCGTTTAGTTATTTCTGTTAACTAAAGGACGGATCAACACTCAGAGTGTTAACCGATACAAGTGGGACATCTTTATGTCTGGTATGGAGCTGGACATAAAGGCACTGAACCCCAACTTTCCTGGGTAAACACAGGGTCACTCACCCCCATTGGACAAACACAGGCTGTTGATGGTCAGGTGACCTGTTCGGTTCTGGTCACTCCTAGAGAGAGAGTGAGGGAGTGAGAGGGTGAGAGTTTTATTTACTAATTCAAGTCATTCATTCTACAGTCAATATTTAGAACGATCCTTTATAACTAATTGACAATCCTCACACACACACACACACACACACACACACACACACACACACACACACACACACACACACACACACACACACACACACACACACCTGTAGAGCAGCTCCAGGGCCACGGTATCTCCGTAGTCGTGGGCCAGCAGGTTGACCCGTTGCCCCCCCAGCCCCAGGTGGGCCAGCAGCGCCTCCACCACGCTGGCCTGCTCGAACACCGAGTACCTGTGGCCCCGCTGGGACGCAGCGGGGGGGGGGAGAGGAAGGACTCAGGCCCAGACTGAACACCTCCCACCGGCCAGCGGCCAGCGGCCGACACGTTGGACCGCTCCAGAGGGAAACCAAATCAGGTCGACATTCTACATGAATAGCTTCTTCCACTCTGGCGGATCAAAGGACAGAGTCGACTGACCGCTCGAACTTAACTTAATCCAAGTTTGAAAATGGGTTAATCATTCAAGACAACAAGAACACAAATACCAATGTTTTCTGCTTAATGTTCCAGAAACTCAAATATTTGGATCATTATGAAATTAAAACTTTAGTATGTGTGTGCGTCTGTGTCTGTGTTTCTATGTGTGTCTGTGTGTCTGTGTGTCTGTGTGTCTGTGTGTCTGTGTGTGTTTTAGACCCGTACAGGTTTGTCGCTGAAGCCAAACCCCAAGAAGTCCAGCGCTACGACTCTGTGGAAGCGTTGGTTCAGAGCGCTCCAGATCTGCCCCAAAACAACATGAAGAGCTTCAGGATGATGCGTATCTATGACATTACGTACTCAATAATAAAACGACTCCACAAAGAAGACCCACATCACTAGCTCCACACTATTCCTTCACTCATCACCTTGTTCCAGTCGTAACTAGACGTTGGGAATCCGTGCAGCAAGACGACCACATCCGAACTCCCCACGGCACCGAGGGAGTCTGGCGATCAGCGGAGAAGAGCCCAGTTAGCAACGGGCAATCAACATGTGGATCACTCACAAAATAAGGAAATAAAACACACACACACACACACACACACACACACACACACACACACACACACACACACACACACACACTTTCTTTATTACCTCTATAGAAGATGTTGCTTCCCTTGAAGTTGAAACTCTCCCCTGAATTGTACCATTTCTGCAGGGCAGGGGAGAGGGCGGGGGGCGGGATGTGCAGGTACACCGCCATCAGCGGGACGCAGATCAAGCCCACCAGAAGCCACCATTCTCTCATCCTGACTCAGCAGCAGTAGTGAAACCTAGTTCTGAATGACAAATTGACGCGACTCAGAAGGACATTCACCGTAAGGTATCATGAATCAGAATGCATGACCTCAAACGACCAGCACTGCATACTAGCGTAAGACTACAATAGGTTCTCCTTATCGCTCCGATTGGCAGCCTTGAGCCGAGTGTGGTTTAGTGTTGGCTCTTTAGAGAGTGGCACAAAGGTTAAAGTCCAATGTAGAGTTCAGGTTTGATATCGTGTTCCTACTATCAACAATAAAGTACAACAGTGGCGTAAAGTAAGAGCGACGCGATGGTACTCACAGATGCTCGGCGGTGCAGCGGGTCATTCCTTGTGCTTCAACCGAGGTGTCATCTGCAGGGAGCGGCTGTCCGTCTCATAGCGTAGGGACCATAAGAACAGTCTCAGCTGTCCTGCTGTCCTGCTGCACACGCCGCCTCTTCCTGGACCTTGGAGGAACACCCTGATCACGCATGCGCAATTTGCGCACACGTTACGTCCACTTTACGGTAAACAAAACTGACAGCATGTCGCTAAGCTACCGCCTAGAACCAATGGGTTCAGATATTGTACCGAGGGGGGCGGGTTTGGGCTCATATCTACGCTCCTATATCGTCTCCAATAACATTTTTCACCAAATCCTCCATCAACACAACAAGAGAGGACGTTTAGATTCATTCAAATCAGACAAGTTATTACAGTGTCGCTCTTAGATAGAAACAGACGCGCGAGCGCGCGCACGCTGTTGTTTTTATCGGTCGTCATGGAAAAAAACATAAGGGGTAACACTGTTGTTTTTTATTGGTCGTCATGGAAAAAAAACATAAGGGGTAACACTGTCGTTTTTTATTTGTCGTCATGAAAAAAAACATAAGGGGTAACACTGTCGTTTTTTATTGGTCGTCATGAAAAAAAACATAAGGGGTAACACTGTCCTTTTTTATTGGTCGTCATGAAAAAAAACATAAGTGCAGGGCTGCCAAGTTTCAGAAAATGACAAGAGTGAGACTTTAGAGTCAGAAGCGTTCGGCCGCCGACCAAAAAAATTGGCCTTTTTTAACATTGATTTATACCCTAGGACTGATGTCCTCACCTCCATGCCAGCTGCTCTCTGCACTGTGGCCTCCTAACCTCTCTTAACCAGAAATTAACAAGACAAGAATTTTGACAAAATACATTTATTTGTCAATCATTTAGCATGTCTAACGTTGTAGGTGTTGGTGGCAGATTTTGATGCCTTGATGACAGAGGCAGGGGGCTCCCACTTAAAACAGTCTGGCTCAAGGCTCGCCATCTTCACGGTCATGATGGATGACAGAGTTCCCTCAAGAGCCAAACTGTTTCGGGTCTTGGTCTTATTTAGTCCAACCACAGAGAAAACTCGCTCTGCATCAGCATTGGAGTGAGGCATGACCAAGACCAACTTGGCAATACAAGACAGCCTGCCAAATCTGCTCATACCGGTCACCTTTGAAAAATGCACATAGGAAGCCTAATTACTCACAAGTATTTTTGTGTACTATTAAGTTGATTATGTCAATGGGTATTCCCATGAGTACAGAATAATTCTTACCTTGTTCTTCATTGATGCCATGTTCCCCCAAAATCTCTCAAAGTCAAACATTGCTGGGTCGTCGGGCATGGCAATGTCCATGGTCTGGTAGTCCAGAAACTCCTCACAAAGTTTGTCACGCTCTTCAGGTCCATTGTATGGGAGAAGTTCAGGAAATCTAAAAAGAAAAAAAATGTGCAGTGATCTGGTAAAGTAGTGTAACTGAAACAGGGGTTGTTTTTCAGATGTGGATCAAACAAGAAAATGTGCCTGGTCTTAAGCCTGCTCTACTTGCAAAGCATATTGAGATAACTTGTGTTAGGATTTGGCACTATAGATAAAATGTACTTTACTTGATAGCCCAACTTACCTGTCGACAAAGTAGAAGGCATCTTCCACTCCACACTCTGCTCTCTGCTGGACATCCAGAAACATGGCATGTTTAATCAGAGGCTCTTTCATGGGGAGTTTCTTGATGGCATACTCCACAGCCCTTTCCAGAAACGCCACTGCTGCCTTCTGGAACCTCTGCACTTGCTGCGGTGTAATGGCTCCTGCTTCAAGGAGCCTGTTGAGTGTAACTCGAGTAGTGAAGCCAATCACCAACTTTTCTCCTACAAGAGACACAAATCAACAACTGCAGAGGTCATTAACGATGCTGTATGCAGTAACATGTCAGTATGAGACGGGAACAAGACTGTGTTGAGTCACTTTAGTCACCATCAAAAACCACAATAGCCAACTTGAAAGCACCCCTTTAAGTATCTTCATCATATCAGTGATTGTGACGAGATGACTGCAGCCCTCTAACGAAAAGTGTGTTGAGTGAGATCAGTGAGTGGATAGTGCATGTGTAAAACCTGGACAATTACTAATCACCTGGCAGTTGGTTGGATGGCTCCTTAAAGCATATTTCATGCAGTTCCCGGTGCTGCAATGCTGCGGGCTTCAGAAACTTTGAGAGCAGCTTGCGGATAAAACCCCTCATCTAAAAATGTCAGAAAAGATTTACAAATTTACATTTATTTCCTGCTAATAAAAAAGGAACAAAGATAGAACATCATACTAGCAAACTGTATCCCAACGGTTCCAATTTACCTCATCATGTAGTAGGAAGATTGACGACTTCTCTCTCTGGAGGAGGAGGTTGAATGTGGAGAAGACTGGAAAAGTTGCTTGAAAGAACAGTAGGTACACCTCTGTAATTGAGTCAGAGAATGCCACCACAAGCCTCCTGAACCTTGGCTGTTTGTCATCTGTGGGAAAAAGAGAGAAAAAAATGGTTGTGCATACTACATACTTTATTTACTTTTCAGTCTGCTCTAATAACCATGCATTTGCATCATTAAAATGTGATGCCTACTTAATGACTTGAAGTAGCTGGCCAGTGGCTCATACTGCTGCAGGATACGAGTCAAACACTTCTCCAGGCTCAACCATCGAACAGAAACGTGCATGAGCATTTCCATATACTCACTTCCATGGAGCTCACAGAATTCTAGGACAAGAATGGAACATCTTAATGCCAATTTGATCAAAGTATTATAGATTTAATTTGTACTACATTGGGACTGCACACACATACCTGTTAGGTAACCTTTGCGATTGGTGCTTCCTTTAAACCAATATCCAACATCCACAGCGAGATCCTCTGGATCAAATCCACACACCTGCAAAATACATGATTATTTATAGTCACAAGACATTGTTGTCATTGGTTCATGACCGCACAGCATAACAACCTGTTTGACGTGACATTAGGCATAAGGCATACGGAGGGTCTTAAGCAACTGACCTCCAAAAAGGCCTGGCCAGCCTGTTTGGCAGTGTTGTGGATGATGTGACAAGGGCACCCATGGATGTAGATACTGCCATGTTCTTGATGAGCTCTGGATGCGATGGAGTTCCTTGCTCCTGTATTGACAGGGGTATTATCAACTGACAGACTGACACAGTTTCTCCATGGTATGGCGTTTTTCTGCATGGCCTCATCCATCTTCTTGTAGATGACTTCAGCTGTGCCGCAGTTTGGCCCGCTGGTGGGGCACATATCCAGGAACCTGTGGACAACTTTGCTGAGATCACTGTCATATACCCGCACAGTGAGCGGGTTCATCTTCTCACGTCCTGTAACGATAGGTACATATATGATATATGTCAGATTAAAGGTACACATCAGACTGAAATTGTTTGTGTGTTTGTTCTGATTAATATAATACATTAATTAATATCTAAAATGGGTGCTGGAAAATGTGGAAAATGTAATGACCTGTATCATTTGATCCATCTGTGATCAACGTGAAAGGATTGGTCCTCATCTTCATGACCAGTTCCTTTCTAAAGTGAGGAGCCACTGCTTCATTTATTATGCAGGACATTTTTGTGCGGGCAGCCTTGAAGCTCTGTGCAGTAGGGGAATCTTTGAAGCATTCTTTCAGCAATGGGCTGAAGTGATCGGCTACTGCAAATGGCACTTTGGGCCCTATCTTGCATCCGGCGCAAGTGACTTAGTCACTGGCGCATGTGTCGTTGCTAGTTTACAACTGGCGCAGAGCGCTCTTTTGCCACCTGCGCCACTCGCCGGTAAATTAGGGAATGATCTTGCGCCCCAAGGGGCGGTTCGGCGGAAGGAGGAGGCGTGTTCTGGCGCAAACGGTATTTTGACGTTTCTGAAAACCATTGCGCTACTGACCAGGAAATACCTGGTTTAAAGTCAGTGGCGCGTTGTTCAACCGCTATTTTAAGGGCGCATGCATACATGCGCATGCGATGCATACGGATTGCTTGTGCACCTCGCGCATACACTTTGCTTCTCTCATCTACCTAGCCGCACATTCTTGGTAAATTATTTGGGAAAGAACAGCTGATGCAGCGGTGATAAGATGTAGGCTACTTTTAAATCAATGCATCTGCAAACACCGTACAGCAAACACATATTTTCTTGACACAGACATCGTGTAGGCCTACATGCCCATAACTTTTAGGACTGATGAGTAGGCCTATTTGATCGTGAAAAGCATTGTTTTACCGCGAGTGAGTGTTAAAAAGAATGAATGAATGCGGGCGCGCGTGTGTGCTCTGTAAGGCGCCCAGTTTCCAACCTCGAAATTTCACTTCATTTAAATTTAATTTGCATCGTATTTGTTATCCTTACCAGATGCCCGAACCACCTCAGCTGACTCCTTTCTAAGTAAAGGAGCAGCGGCTCTAATCCGAGTTCCTCACGGATGGCTGAGCTTCTCACCCTATCCCTAAGGGAGACGCCAGCCACCCTTCTGAGAAAACTCATCTCAGCCGCTTGTACCCGCGATCTCGTCCTATCGGTCATCACCCAACCCTCATGACCATAGGTGAGGATAGGAACGAAGATCGACCGGTAGATCGAGAGCTTTGCCTTGCGGCTCAGCTCTCTTTTCGTAACAACGGTGCGGTAAAGCGAACGCAATACCGCCCCCGCTGCTCCGATTCTCCGGCCAATCTCACGCTCCATAGTTCCCTCACTCGCGAACAAGACCCCGAGGTACTTGAACTCCTTCACTTGGGCAAACTAAACACGTAACGCATAATACAATCAATGGCAATGTCTATTACCGCGGGGACACATGCATAGGATAGCATACAATACTGATAAGAAACAATGTTTATAATGTATTGCGTATATCATTAAATAGAACCACAGTTGCCGCATATCATATGTTATAGCCTATCATACGTTTTCTTTGCCGAAATTTATTTGAGGACTCAGTATATTCCATGTGTGAATTAGGCCATATTATTTGGCAATAAACTAAGCCATTTGCAGTTTGAAATTCTCAGAGACTGCAGACGCGCTGTCAAAATATCAACTCGTCCGATTCAAATGCGCTCATGGCTCTTAAAGGGGATGGGAGCTGGCACTCTCATTGGTTTGTTGCACGTTACGCCCAAACCACACCTACGGGTAATTAGGCTGCTTCAGACCAACCCTTTTGACACTTGCGCCGCGGCGCAAGCGTCATTTATCCGCCTGTAAAATAGCGATAGCGCCGTAGAACCGCCCACAAAGCTACTTGCGCTTTGCGCTTTCCCACTTGCGTTTCAGACCGTTAAAATAGGGCCCATTGTGTTCCACCATCGACACTGCTAACTTTACCTCAGCTCTCCTTGTCTGCAACAGAAAGGATGTAATTAAAGAGCAAATCATGCAAAAACATTAATAAAATTGAATGAATGTCTTAGCAGCAGACTCAAGGTCCATAGGAAAACACTAGGGATGGGCAAAATGATTCTTCTCCGGGAACTAGTTCTTTCAGTTCAGTTCACTATAACGATTCGTTTATTTGATTCGTTCGTTTTGATTCGTTCGTTACGTCAGATTACCTTATTATCTTAAAAAAAATAAAAAATAAAAAAACTTTTTTTTATATTTTTTTTTTTTTTTTTAATTGGTCGTAAGTCTGGATAGGACCGTCAAGACCGCAATCCGCCGTTTGGAGATGCCTGCTATTTAGAATGTCAAACGTCCCACCAATATTTATACCACTTGCTTACTCTCTATATTTCATTCATGGTTTTACATTTATAATTTTATTTTACTTTACATTTAATTCTTCATTGTTCAGGCATTACAGAACTTGCATGGTCATAAATTAAAAAATACGAACTGCAGTTTAATTTCTTTGTTTGTTCTTAAATTGACGTAGAATGGAGCAAAGACTCCTGGGATTGGGAAATGCATTTATCCAATAAACAGATGGAGGTCAAGTCTATTTTCGAAAAAATGTAGGGGGATATATGAGTCGAATGGTATGACCCAAGATACGTCAGACAGAGAAAGCGCGCATATTCGACGGTACCGCCTTGTCATTGGTTTACCCAGGTGCCATTCCAACACCATTGCTACCTCTCATTGGCTGAATCTTTGAGAAAGTTGTAGACTCAATCAATGGAAGTCGCGGGGAGACGGAGCTCTGTTCGTTTGTATATTTTATTTACGTGACCATATGTTTGGTTTATGTTAAAAAAAAAGAATCAAAGAACCAGTTCTTCTTGTTTTGGGGAACTAGTTCTTGTCGTTCACGTTCGGGATTCGTTCGTTGTAACGAATCAGTCGCGACCGACACATCCCTAGAAAACACTATTACATACAAAAATAAACAAATAAGAACAGTTCAAATGAACATCAGATTAGCTAGGCATTTGTTTCATTTACTATGTATTTATGCTCATATAACCTACAAGTGCAATTCAGCTACTAGCAGCGGGTATAACGCCTAGTACCTTGACTTCCTGAGATGTCATGCCACCAACAGTGGCTGGGCCATAATATGGTGCAATGCTGGCTGTTGACTGTGCTGCCTGTTCTTTTGAACGATGTATTTTGCTTTTGATATGCCTTGCGACATCAGCCTTGCCTTGATGGGCACAGCTGTTCTCATGTCGGCAAACAGAGCACCAATAGTAGGCGGTGGTTGTGCCTACACTAATGAAGGGCCATTCTGCTGTCCACTCCCTTTTAAAAGTGCACCTGTAGAGGGCTGCTCCACTTTTGGCCTTCTGCTTCTTCCCTGAATTTATTCTTATCTCCACATTTTTTTCTGCTGGCTCTTCTGTCTCTGTGTTTTCAATTTGTATACAATCAAAATCTTCGCCCTCACTGTCCTCAATCTCTTCTGATCTCGCTTTATCTTCCATTTCTTCTGTGCCCTCTGCACTCTCATTTTCCGGGGGTGCATAAGGGGGGGCTGGCACTGCCCAGAATGACAGCAGATCTCTCTGTGGGCTCTTCCTCTTACCTAGCATCGTCTTACCTAGCATCTATCAAAAGATAGCTACATGTTAGTGTTTTATTGAATACTGTATTAAAGGCCCCAATGGGTCCATTTGGTTCTATTTGTACAGTTACAGTTATGTGCTATAAATGTCATATCTGTATGATTCCAATCATTGTAAGCCTTTTTATAATCATGTAAATTGTAGCACTTCATGCGCATGTCCTGTCAACAATGTATTTCACGTAGGCCTATGTGTAGAACCTATTTAGTCTGGCTGATCTGACATAATAACCTGCAGTGAAAAAGAGGTCAACTCTAGCTCCGCCTCAAAGAAGGGGGCGCGCGAGAGCCCACAGGGCGGCAAAAATGGAAGACTACAGCGAACTGCACAGCTGGCTAACCAGTGGCAAGTGCTAACGTTAGCCATTAACGGAATTATGAATGAATAACGGTCTTATCTCTATATTAGAACGTGACGTAAATTACTATGAATTAACACAACTCGTAGAAATAAAACTTAGATCACTTAAACATGTCTATCACAGCATGAGAAAACGTAGTAATTGTTTTCGAGGGTGTACGGAAAAGCATAAGGGTTTCTATGGGATAACTGTATAACAGCTGTACTAGCGACCTGTCACAACGGTTGCCTTTCCCCCGGGACGAACACTTGAATTGATTTTATTGGTGAGCTGATTTTGAGAAATCAAACTATGCTGCTACCTAGTTATGCTGGCTAACTAACACGAAGAGTTCAGTAATGTATTACCTTACGTTTTTATACATAATAATACAATAATTTTTATACATTTTATACAAATATGAAAACAACCAGTAGAAACATCTCTGTGTATAATGTATATTTGAAAGAAGGCGATTGATGTAGGCCTACTTACCCTTCTTGAACATGTTGCAGAATGCAGTCCAGAAGTCAAATTTGGCACTTTATACAAAGACGCTCCACCAAGACGCTCACACGCGCAGGTCGCGGGAGATTGTTTACAAACTGTCAAACGTATACATCGCAAAGTGGACACCGCGCGACTACATAACCACTCGAAGCCGCGAGGACCAAAGCTTATTATCATGAGAAAAAAAAATAGAGTAATGAATGGGGAAATAAGCGTGAGAAATGGCAAGTGTGGCGTGTGGTGTGAGAATGGGTCAAATTGCGTGACTGTCACACTCAAAGCGTGAGGCTTGGCAGCCCTGATAAGTGGTAACACTGTCTGTTTTTATTGGTCGTCATGAAAAAAAACATAAGGGGTAACACTGTTGTTTTTTATTGGTCGTCATTAAAAAAATTAAGGGGTAACACTGTCGTTTTTTATTGGTCGTCATGAAAAAAACATAAGGGGTAACACTGTTGTTTTTTATTGGTCGTCATGAAAAAAAACATAAGGGGTAACACTGTCGTTTTTTATTGGTCGTCATGAAAAAAAACATAAGGGGAAACACTGTCGTTTTTCATTGGTCGTCATAAAAAAAACAAGGGGTAACACTGTTGTTTGTTTATTGGTCGTCATGAAAAAAAACATAAGGGGTAACACCGTCGTTTTTTATTGGTCGTCATGAAAAAAAACATAAGGGGTAACACTGTTGTTTGTTTATTGATCGTCATGAAAAAAACATAAGGGGTAACACTGTCCTTTTTTATTGGTCGTCATGAAAAAAAACATAAAGTGTAACACTGTCCTTTTTTATTGGTCGTCATGGAAAAAAAACATAAGGGGTAACACTGTTGTTTGTTTATTGATCGTCATGAAAAAACATAAGGGGTAACACTGTCCTTTTTTATTGGTCGTCATGAAAAAAAACATAAGGGGTAACACTGTCGTTTTTTATTGGTCGTCATGAAAAAAAACATAAGGGGTAACACTGTCCTTTTTTATTGGTCGTCATGAAAAAAAACATAAGTGGTAACACTGTCTGTTTTTATTGGTCGTCATGAAAAAAAACATGAGGGGTAACACTGTTGTTTTTTATTGGTCGTCATTAAAAAAATTAAGGGGTAACACTGTCGTTTTTTATTGGTCGTCATGAAAAAAACATAAGGGGTAACACTGTTGTTTTTTATTGGTCGTCATGAAAAAAAACATAAGGGGTAACACTGTCGTTTTTTTAATGGTCGTCATGAAAAAAAACATAAGGGGTAACACTGTCGTTTTTCATTGGTCGTCATAAAAAAACAAGGGGTAACACTGTTGTTTGTTTATTGGTCGTCATGAAAAAAAACATAAGGGGTAACACCGTCGTTTTTTATTGGTCGTCATGAAAAAAAACATAAGGGGTAACACTGTTGTTTGTTTATTGATCGTCATGAAAAAAACATAAGGGGTAACACTGTCCTTTTTTATTGGTCGTCTTGAAAAAAAACATAAGGGGTAACACTGTCCTTTCTTATTGGTCGTCATGAAAAAAAACATAAGGGGTAACACTGTCCTTTTTTATTGGTCGTCATGAAAAAAAACATAAGGGGTAACACTGTCGTTTTTTATTGGTCGTCATGAAAGAAAACATAAGGGGTAACACTGTTGTCTCTGTCAAATAAAATATAAGAGGTAACACTGTTGTTTTTTATTGGTCGTCATGAAAAAAAACATAAGGGGTAACACTGTTGTTTGTTTATTGATCGTCATGAAAAAAACATAAGGGGTAACACTGTTGTTTTTTTATCGGCCGTCATCAAAAAAAACATAAGGGGTAACACTGTCGTTTTTTATCGGCCGTCATCAAAAAAAACATAAGGGGTAACACTGTCGTTTTTTATCGGCCGTGATCAAAAAAAACATAAGGGGTAACACTGTCGTTTTTTATCAAAAAAAACATAAGGGGTAACACTGTCGTTTTTTATCGGCCGTCATCAAAAAATACATAAGGGGTAACACTGTCGTTTTTTATCGGCCGTCATCAAAAAAAACATAAGGGGTAACACTGTCGTTTTTTATCGGCCGTCATCAAAAAAAACATAAGGGGTAACACTGTCGTATTTTATCCAAAAAAACATAAGGGGTAACACTGTCGTTTTTTATCAAAACATAAGGGGCAACACTGTCGTTTTTTATCGGCCGTCATCAAAAAAAACATAAGGGGTAACACTGTCGTTTTTTATCAAAAAAAACATAAGGGCTAACACTGTCGTTTTTTATCGGCCGTCATCAAAAAAAACATAAGGGGTAACACTGTCGTTTTTTATCAAAAAAAACATAAGGGGTAACACTGTCGTATTTTATCAAAAAAAACATAAGGGGTAACGCTGTCGTTTTTTATCGGCCGTCATCAAAAAAAACATAAGGGGTAACACTGTCGTTTTTTATCGGCCGTCATCAAAAAAAACATAAGGGGTAACACTGTCGTTTTTTATCAAAAAAAACATAAGGGGTAACATTGTCGTTTTTTATCAAAATAAACATAAGGGGTAACACTGTCGTTTTTTATCGGCCGTCATCAAAAAAAACATAAGGGGTAACACTGTCGTTTTTTATCAAAATAAACATAAGGGGTAACACTGTCGTTTTTTATCGGCCGTCATCAAAAAAAACATAAGGGGTAACACTGTCGTTTTTTATCGGCCGTCATCAAAAAAAACATAAGGGGTAACACTGTCGTTTTCTATCGGCCGTCATGAAAAAAAACATAAGGGGTAACACTGTCGTTTTTTATTGGCCGTCATCAAAAAAAACATAAGGGGTAACGCTGTCGTTTTTTATCAAAAAAAACATAAGGGGTAACACTGTCGTATTTTATCAAAAAAAACATAAGGGGTAACACTGTCGTTTTTTATCAAAATAAACATAAGGGGTACCACTGTCGTTTTTTATCGGCCGTCATCAAAAAAAACATAAGGGGTAACACTGTCGTTTTTTATCGGCCGTCATCAAAAAAAACATAAGGGGTAACACTGTCGTTTTTTATCGGCCGTCATCAAAAAAAACATAAGGGGTAACACTGTCGTTTTTTATCGGCCGTCATCAAAAGAAACATAAGGGGTAACACTGTCGTTTTTTATCAAAAAAAAACATAAGGGGTAACACTGTCGTTTTTTATCGGCCGTCATCAAAAAAAACATAAGGGGTAACACTGTCGTTTTTTATCCAAAAAAACATAAGGGGTAACACTGTCGTTTTTTATCAAAATAAACATAAGGGGTAACACTGTCGTTTTCTATCAAAAAAAAACATAAGGGGTAACACTGTCGTTTTTTATCAAAAAAAAACATAAGGGGTAACACTGTCGTTTTTTATCGGCCGTCATCAAAAAAAACATAGGGGGTAACACTGTCGTTTTTTATCCAAAAAAACATAAGGGGTAACACTGTCGTTTTTTATCAAAATAAACATAAGGGGTAACACTGTCCTTTTTTATCAAAAAAAACATAAGGGGTAACACTGTCGTTTTTTATCGGCCGACATCAAAAAAAACATAAGGGGTAATTTTTATCCAAAAAAACATAAGGGGTAACACTGTCGTTTTTTATCAAAAAAAACATAAGGGGTAACACTGTCGTTTTTTATCAAAAAAAACATACGGGGTAACACTGTCGTTTTTTATCGGCCGTCATCAAAAAAAACATAAGGGGTAACACTGTCGTTTTTTATCAAAAAAAAACATAAGGGGTAACACTGTCGTTTTTTATCGGCCGTCATCAAAAAAAACATAAGGGGTAACACTGTCGTTTTTTATCAAAAAAAACATAAGGGCTAACACTGTCGTTTTTTATTGGTCGTCATGAAAAAAAACATAAGGGGTAACACTGTCGTTTTTTATCGGCCGTCATCAAAAAAAACATAAGGGGTAACACTGTCGTTTTTTATCAAAAAAAACATAAGTGGTATCCCTGTCGTTTTTTATCAAAAAAAACATAAGGGGTAGCACTGTTGTTTTTTATCGGCCGTCATCAAAAAAAACATAAGGGGTAACACTGTCGTTTTTTATAAAAAAAAACATAAGGGGTAACACTGTCGTTTTTTATCGGCCAGCATCAAAAAAAAGATCAATAAAACTGTCGTTTTTTTTCAAAGTACGGGTGGCTTAGCTCAGTAGGTAGAGCAGTTTTCTTGAAAGTGAAAGATTGAGTGTTCGATCCCCAGCTCCTCCTTGCTGGGAGATTATAGTACAATTAGAAACATAAGGTGTAACACTGTTGTTTTTTATTCCAAGTCATCAAATAAAACGTAAGGGGTAACACTGTCGTTTTTTATCAAAAAAAACATAAGGGGTAACACTGTCGTCTTTTATCGGCCGTCATCAAAAAAAACATAGGGGGTAACACTGTCGTTTTTTATCCAAAAAAACATAAGGGGTAACACTGTCGTTTTTTATCAAAATAAACATAAGGGGTAACACTGTCCTTTTTTATCAAAAAAAACATAAGGGGTAACACTGTCGTTTTTTATCGGCCGACATCAAAAAAAACATAAGGGGTAATTTTTATCCAAAAAAACATAAGGGGTAACACTGTCGTTTTTTATCAAAAAAAACATAAGGGGTAACACTGTCGTTTTTTATCAAAAAAAACATACGGGGTAACACTGTCGTTTTTTATCGGCCGTCATCAAAAAAAACATAAGGGGTAACACTGTCGTTTTTTATCAAAAAAAAACATAAGGGGTAACACTGTCGTTTTTTATCGGCCGTCATCAAAAAAAACATAAGGGGTAACACTGTCGTTTTTTATCAAAAAAAACATAAGGGCTAACACTGTCGTTTTTTATTGGTCGTCATGAAAAAAAACATAAGGGGTAACACTGTCGTTTTTTATCGGCCGTCATCAAAAAAAACATAAGGGGTAACACTGTCGTTTTTTATCAAAAAAAACATAAGTGGTATCCCTGTCGTTTTTTATCAAAAAAAACATAAGGGGTAGCACTGTTGTTTTTTATCGGCCGTCATCAAAAAAAACATAAGGGGTAACACTGTCGTTTTTTATAAAAAAAAACATAAGGGGTAACACTGTCGTTTTTTATCGGCCAGCATCAAAAAAAAGATCAATAAAACTGTCGTTTTTTTTCAAAGTACGGGTGGCTTAGCTCAGTAGGTAGAGCAGTTTTCTTGAAAGTGAAAGATTGAGTGTTCGATCCCCAGCTCCTCCTTGCTGGGAGATTATAGTACAATTAGAAACATAAGGTGTAACACTGTTGTTTTTTATTCCAAGTCATCAAATAAAACGTAAGGGGTAACACTGTCGTTTTTTATCAAAAAAAACATAAGGGGTAACACTGTCGTCTTTTATCGGCCGTCATCAAAAAAAACATAAGGGGTAACACTGTCGTTTTTTATCAAAAAAAACATAAGGGGTAACACTGTCGTTTTTTATCGGCCGTCATCAAAAAAAAGATCAATGAAACTGTCGTTTTTTGTCAAAGTACGGGCGGCTTAGCTCAGTAGGTAGAGCAGTTGTCTTGAAAGTGAAAGATTGAGTGTTCGGTCCCCAGCTCCTACTAGCTGGGAGATTATAGTAAAATTAAAAACATAAGGTGTAACACTGTTGTTTTTTATTCCAAGTCATCAAATAAAACGTAAGGGGTAACACTGTCGTTTTTTATCAAAAAAAACATAAGGGGTAACACTGTCGTTTTTTATCGGCCGTCATCAAAAAAAAAAAAAGTATTAACACTGTCGTATTTATCAAAGATCGGGTGGCTTAGCTCAGTAGGTAGAGCAGTTGTCTTGAAACTGAAAGGTTGGTTGTTTGATCCCCAGCTCCTCCTAGCTGGGAGATTATAGTACAATTAAAAACATAAGGGGTAACACAGTTGTTTTTTATTCCAAGTCATCAAATAAAACGTAAGGGTTTTTTACTGTCGTTTTTTATCGGCCGTCATTAAAAAAAACATAAGGGGCAACACTGTCGTATTTTATCGGCCGTCATCAAAAAAAACATAAGGGGTAACACTGTCGTTTTTTATCAAAAAAAACAAAAGGGGTAACACTGTCGTTTTTTATCAAAACATAAGGGGTAACACTGTCGTTTTTTATCGGCCGTCATCAAAAAAAACATAAGGGGTAACACTGTCGTTTTTTATCAAAAAAAAACATAAGGGGTAACACTGTCGTTTTTTATCGGCCGTCATCAAAAAAAACATAAGGGGTATCACTGTCGTTTTTTATCCAAAAAAACATAAGGGGTAACACTGTCGTTTTTTATCAAAAAAAACATAAGGGGTAACACTGTCGTTTTTTATCAAAAAAAACATAAGGGGTAACACTGTCGTTTTTTATCGGCCGTCATCAAAAAAAACATAAAGGGTAACACTGTCGTTTTTAATCAAAAAAAACATAAGGGGTAACACTGTCGTTTTTTATCGGCCGTCATCAAAAAAAACATAAGGGGTAACACTGTCGTTTTTTATCGGCCGTCATCAAAAAAAACATAAGGGGTAACACTGTCGTTTTTTATCGGCCGTCATCAAAAAAAACATAGGGGGTAACACTGTCGTTTTTTATCAAAAAAAACATAAGGGGTAACACTGTCGTTTTTTATCGGCCGTCATCAAAAAAAACATAAGGGGTAACACTGTCGTTTTTTATCGGCCGTCATCAAAAAAAACATAAGGGGTAACACTGTCGTTTTCTATCGGCCGTCATGAAAAAAAAACATAAGGGGTAACACTGTCGTTTTTTATCGGCCGTCATCAAAAAAAACATGGGGGGTAACACTGTCGTTTTTTATCAAAAAAAACATAAGGGGTAACACTGTCGTATTTTATCAAAAAAAACATAAGGGGTAACACTGTCGTTTTTTATCAAAACATAAGGGGTAACACTGTCGTTTTTTATCGGCCGTCATCAAAAAAAACATAAGGGGTAACACTGTCGTTTTTTATCAAAAAAAAACATAAGGGGTAACACTGTCGTTTTTTATCGGCCGTCATCAAAAAAAACATAAGGGGTAATTTTATCCAAAAAAACATAAGGGGTAACACTGTCGTTTTTTATCAAAAAAAACATAAGGGGTAACACTGTCGTTTTTTATCAAAAAAAACATAAGGGGTAACACTGTCGTTTTTTATCGGCCGTCATCAAAAAAAACATAAGGGGTAACACTGTCGTTTTTTATCAAAAAAAACATAAGGGGTAACACTGTCGTTTTTTATCGGCCGTCATCAAAAAAATCATAAGGGGTAACACTGTCGTTTTTTATCAAAAAAAACATAAGGGGTAACACTGTCGTTTTTTATCAAAAAAAACATAAGGGGTAACACTGTCGTTTTTTATCGGCCGTCATCAAAAAAAACATAAGGGGTAACACTGTCGTTTTTTATCGGCCGTCATCAAAAAAAACATAAGGGGTAACACTGTCGTTTTTTATCGGCCGTCATCAAAAAAAACATAAGGGGTAACACTGTCGTTTTTTATCGGCCGTCATCAAAAAAAACATAAGGGGTAACACTGTCGTTTTTTATCAAAAAAAACATAAGGGGTAACACTGTCGTTTTTTATCAAAAAAAACATAAGGGGTAACACTGTCGTTTTTTATCGGCCGTCATCAAAAAAAACATAAGGGGTAACACTGTCGTTTGTTATCGGCCGTCATCAAAAGAAACATAAGGGGTAATACTGTCGTATTTTATCAAAAAAACCATAAGGGGTAACACTGTCGTTTTTTATCAAAACATAAGGGGTAACACTGTCGTTTTTTATCGGCCGTCATCAAAAAAAACATAAGGGGTAACACTGTCGTTTTTTATCAAAAAAAAACATAAGGGGTAACACTGTCGTTTTTTATCGGCCGTCATCAAAAAAAACATAAGGGGTAACACTGTCGTTTTTTATCGGCCGTCATCAAAAAAAACATAAGGGGTAACACTGTCGTTTTTTATCAAAAAAAACATAAGGGGTAACACTGTCGTTTTTTATCAAAAAAAACATAAGGGGTAACACTGTCGTTTTTTATCGGCCGTCATCAAAAAAAACATAAGGGGTAACACTGTCGTTTTTTATCAAAAAAAACATCGGGGGTAACACTGTCGTTTTTTATCAAAAAAAGACTTAAGGGGTAACACTGTCGTTTTTTATCAAAAAAAACATAAGGGGTAACACTGTCGTTTTTTATCGGCCGTCATCAAAAAAAACATAAGGGGCAACACTGTCGTTTTTTATCGGCCGTCATCAAAAAAAACATAAGGGGTAACACTGTCGTTTTTTATCAAAAAAAACAAAAGGGGTAACACTGTCGTTTTTTATCAAAACATAAGGGGTAACACTGTCGTTTTTTATCGGCCGTCATCAAAAAAAACATAAGGGGTAACACTGTCGTTTTTTATCAAAAAAAACATAAGGGGTAACACTGTCGTTTTTTATCAAAAAAAACATAAGGGGTAACACTGTCGTTTTTTATCGGCCGTCATCAAAAAAAACATAAGGGGTAACACTGTCGTTTTTTATCAAAAAAAACATAAGGGGTAACACTGTCGTTTTTTATCAAAAAAAACATAAGGGGTAGCACTGTCGTTTTTTATCAAAAAAAACATAAGGGGTAACACTGTCGTTTTTTATCGGCCGTCATCAAAAAAAACATAAGGGGTAACACTGTCGTTTTTTATCAAAATAAACATAAGGGGTAACACTGTCGTTTTTAATCAAAAAAAACATAAGGGGTAACACTGTCGTTTTTTATCGGCCGTCATCAAAAAAAACATAAGGGGTAACACTGTCGTTTTTTATCAAAAAAAACAAAAGGGGTAACACTGTCGTTTTTTATCAAAGCATAAGGGGTAACACTGTCGTTTTTTATCGGCCGTCATCAAAAAAAACATAAGGGGTAACACTGTCGTTTTTTATAAAAAAAAACATAAGGGGTAACACTGTCGTTTTTTATCGGCCGTCATCAAAAAAAACATAAGGGGTAACACTGTCGTTTTTTATCAAAAAAAACATAAGGGGTAACACTGTCGTTTTTTATCAAAAAAAACATAAGGGGTAACACTGTCGTTTTTTATCAAAAAAAACATAAGGGGTAACACTGTCGTTTTTTATCGGCCGTCATCAAAAAAAACATAAGGGGTAACACTGTCGTTTTTTATCAAAAAAAACATAAGGGGTAACACTGTCGTTTTTAATCAAAAAAAACATAAGGGGTAACACTGTCGTTTTTTATCGGCCGTCATCAAAAAAAACATAAGGGGTAACACTGTCGTTTTTTATCGGCCGTCATCAAAAAAAACATAAGGGGTAACACTGTCGTTTTTTATCGGCCGTCATCAAAAAAAACATAAGGGGTAACACTGTCGTTTTTTATCAAAAAAAACATCAGGGGTAACACTGTCGTTTTTTATCAAAAAAAGACTTAAGGGGTAACACTGTCGTTTTTTATCAAAAAAAACATAAGGGGTAACACTGTCGTTTTTTATCGGCCGTCATCAAAAAAAACATAAGGGGCAACACTGTCGTTTTTTATCGGCCGTCATCAAAAAAAACATAAGGGGTAACACTGTCGTTTTTTATCAAAAAAAACAAAAGGGGTAACACTGTCGTTTTTTATCAAAACATAAGGGGTAACACTGTCGTTTTTTATAGGCCGTCATCAAAAAAAACATAAGGGGTAACACTGTCGTTTTTTATAAAAAAAAACATAAGGGGTAACACTGTCGTTTTTTATCGGCCGTCATCAAAAAAAACATAAGGGGTAACACTGTCGTTTTTTATCAAAAAAAACATAAGGGGTAACACTGTCGTTTTTTATCAAAAAAAACATAAGGGGTAACACTGTCGTTTTTTATCAAAAAAAACATAAGGGGTAACACTGTCGTTTTTTATCGGCCGTCATCAAAAAAAACATAAGGGGTAACACTGTCGTTTTTTATCAAAATAAACATAAGGGGTAACACTGTCGTTTTTAATCAAAAAAAAACATAAGGGGTAACACTGTCGTTTTTTATCGGCCGTCATCAAAAAAAACATAAGGGGTAACACTGTCGTTTTTTATCAAAAAAAACAAAAGGGGTAACACTGTCGTTTTTTATCAAAACATAAGGGGTAACACTGTCGTTTTTTATCGGCCGTCATCAAAAAAAACATAAGGGGTAACACTGTCGTTTTTTATAAAAAAAAACATAAGGGGTAACACTGTCGTTTTTTATCGGCCGTCATCAAAAAAAACATAAGGGGTAACACTGTCGTTTTTTATCAAAAAAAACATTAGGGGTAACACTGTCGTTTTTTATCAAAAAAAACATAAGGGGTAACACTGTCGTTTTTTATCAAAAAAAACATAAGGGGTAACACTGTCGTTTTTTATCGGCCGTCATCAAAAAAAACATAAGGGGTAACACTGTCGTTTTTTATCAAAAAAAACATAAGGGGTAACACTGTCGTTTTTAATCAAAAAAAACATAAGGGGTAACACTGTCGTTTTTTATCGGCCGTCATCAAAAAAAACATAAGGGGTAACACTGTCGTTTTTTATCGGCCGTCATCAAAAAAAACATAAGGGGTAACACTGTCGTTTTTTATCGGCCGTCATCAAAAAAAACATAAGGGGTAACACTGTCGTTTTTTATCGGCCGTCATCAAAAAAAACATAAGGGGTAACACTGTCGTTTTTTATCAAAAAAAACATAAGGGGTAACACTGTCGTTTTTTATCAAAAAAAACATAAGGGGTAACACTGTCGTTTTTTATCAAAAAAAACATAAGGGGTAACACTGTCGTTTTTTATCAAAAAAAACATAAGGGGTAACACTGTCGTTTTTTATCGGCCGTCATCAAAAAAAACATAAGGGGTAACACTGTCGTTTTTTATCAAAATAAACATAAGGGGTAACACTGTCGTTTTTAATCAAAAAAAACATAAGGGGTAACACTGTCGTTTTTTATCGGCCGTCATCAAAAAAAACATAAGGGGTAACACTGTCGTTTTTTATCAAAAAAAACAAAAGGGGTAACACTGTCGTTTTTTATCAAAACATAAGGGGTAACACTGTCGTTTTTTATCGGCCGTCATCAAAAAAAACATAAGGGGTAACACTGTCGTTTTTTATAAAAAAAAACATAAGGGGTAACACTGTCGTTTTTTATCGGCCGTCATCAAAAAAAACATAAGGGGTAACACTGTCGTTTTTTATCAAAAAAAACATTAGGGGTAACACTGTCGTTTTTTATCAAAAAAAACATAAGGGGTAACACTGTCGTTTTTTATCAAAAAAAACATAAGGGGTAACACTGTCGTTTTTTATCGGCCGTCATCAAAAAAAACATAAGGGGTAACACTGTCGTTTTTTATCAAAAAAAACATAAGGGGTAACACTGTCGTTTTTAATCAAAAAAAACATAAGGGGTAACACTGTCGTTTTTTATCGGCCGTCATCAAAAAAAACATAAGGGGTAACACTGTCGTTTTTTATCGGCCGTCATCAAAAAAAACATAAGGGGTAACACTGTCGTTTTTTATCGGCCGTCATCAAAAAAAACATAAGGGGTAACACTGTCGTTTTTTATCGGCCGTCATCAAAAAAAACATAAGGGGTAACACTGTCGTTTTTTATCAAAATAAACATAAGGGGTAACACTGTCGTTTTTAATCAAAAAAAACATAAGGGGTAACACTGTCGTTTTTTATCGGCCGTCATCAAAAAAAACATAAGGGGTAACACTGTCGTTTTTTATCAAAAAAAACAAAAGGGGTAACACTGTCGTTTTTTATCAAAACATAAGGGGTAACACTGTCGTTTTTTATCGGCCGTCATCAAAAAAAACATAAGGGGTAACACTGTCGTTTTTTATAAAAAAAAACATAAGGGGTAACACTGTCGTTTTTTATCGGCCGTCATCAAAAAAAACATAAGGGGTAACACTGTCGTTTTTTATCAAAAAAAACATTAGGGGTAACACTGTCGTTTTTTATCAAAAAAAACATAAGTGGTATCCCTGTCGTTTTTTATCAAAAAAAACATAAGGGGTAGCACTGTTGTTTTTTATCGGCCGTCATCAAAAAAAACATAAGGGGTAACACTGTCGTTTTTTATAAAAAAAAACATAAGGGGTAACACTGTCGTTTTTTATCGGCCAGCATCAAAAAAAAGATCAATAAAACTGTCGTTTTTTTTCAAAGTACGGGTGGCTTAGCTCAGTAGGTAGAGCAGTTTTCTTGAAAGTGAAAGATTGAGTGTTCGATCCCCAGCTCCTCCTTGCTGGGAGATTATAGTACAATTAGAAACATAAGGTGTAACACTGTTGTTTTTTATTCCAAGTCATCAAATAAAACGTAAGGGGTAACACTGTCGTTTTTTATCAAAAAAAACATAAGGGGTAACACTGTCGTCTTTTATCGGCCGTCATCAAAAAAAACATAAGGGGTAACACTGTCGTTTTTTATAAAAAAAACATAAGGGGTAACACTGTCGTTTTTTATCGGCCGTCATCAAAAAAAAGATCAATGAAACTGTCGTTTTTTGTCAAAGTACGGGCGGCTTAGCTCAGTAGGTAGAGCAGTTGTCTTGAAAGTGAAAGATTGAGTGTTCGGTCCCCAGCTCCTACTAGCTGGGAGATTATAGTAAAATTAAAAACATAAGGTGTAACACTGTTGTTTTTTATTCCAAGTCATCAAATAAAACGTAAGGGGTAACACTGTCGTTTTTTATCAAAAAAAACATAAGGGGTAACACTGTCGTTTTTTATCGGCCGTCATCAAAAAAAAAAAAAGTATTAACACTGTCGTATTTATCAAAGATCGGGTGGCTTAGCTCAGTAGGTAGAGCAGTTGTCTTGAAACTGAAAGGTTGGTTGTTTGATCCCCAGCTCCTCCTAGCTGGGAGATTATAGTACAATTAAAAACATAAGGGGTAACACAGTTGTTTTTTATTCCAAGTCATCAAATAAAACGTAAGGGTTTTTTACAGTCGTTTTTTATCGGCCGTCATTAAAAAAAACATAAGGGGCAACACTGTCGTATTTTATCGGCCGTCATCAAAAAAAACATAAGGGGTAACACTGTCGTTTTTTATCAAAAAAAACAAAAGGGGTAACACTGTCGTTTTTTATCAAAACATAAGGGGTAACACTGTCGTTTTTTATCGGCCGTCATCAAAAAAAACATAAGGGGTAACACTGTCGTTTTTTATCAAAAAAAAACATAAGGGGTAACACTGTCGTTTTTTATCGGCCGTCATCAAAAAAAACATAAGGGGTATCACTGTCGTTTTTTATCCAAAAAAACATAAGGGGTAACACTGTCGTTTTTTATCAAAAAAAACATAAGGGGTAACACTGTCGTTTTTTATCAAAAAAAACATAAGGGGTAACACTGTCGTTTTTTATCGGCCGTCATCAAAAAAAACATAAAGGGTAACACTGTCGTTTTTAATCAAAAAAAACATAAGGGGTAACACTGTCGTTTTTTATCGGCCGTCATCAAAAAAAACATAAGGGGTAACACTGTCGTTTTTTATCGGCCGTCATCAAAAAAAAACATAAGGGGTAACACTGTCGTTTTTTATCGGCCGTCATCAAAAAAAACATAGGGGGTAACACTGTCGTTTTTTATCAAAAAAAACATAAGGGGTAACACTGTCGTTTTTTATCGGCCGTCATCAAAAAAAACATAAGGGGTAACACTGTCGTTTTTTATCGGCCGTCATCAAAAAAAACATAAGGGGTAACACTGTCGTTTTCTATCGGCCGTCATGAAAAAAAACATAAGGGGTAACACTGTCGTTTTTTATCGGCCGTCATCAAAAAAAACATGGGGGGTAACACTGTCGTTTTTTATCAAAAAAAAACATAAGGGGTAACACTGTCGTATTTTATCAAAAAAAACATAAGGGGTAACACTGTCGTTTTTTATCAAAACATAAGGGGTAACACTGTCGTTTTTTATCGGCCGTCATCAAAAAAAACATAAGGGGTAACACTGTCGTTTTTTATCAAAAAAAAACATAAGGGGTAACACTGTCGTTTTTTATCGGCCGTCATCAAAAAAAACATAAGGGGTAATTTTATCCAAAAAAACATAAGGGGTAACACTGTCGTTTTTTATCAAAAAAAACATAAGGGGTAACACTGTCGTTTTTTATCAAAAAAAACATAAGGGGTAACACTGTCGTTTTTTATCGGCCGTCATCAAAAAAAACATAAGGGGTAACACTGTCGTTTTTTATCAAAAAAAACATAAGGGGTAACACTGTCGTTTTTTATCGGCCGTCATCAAAAAAATCATAAGGGGTAACACTGTCGTTTTTTATCAAAAAAAACATAAGGGGTAACACTGTCGTTTTTTATCAAAAAAAACATAAGGGGTAACACTGTCGTTTTTTATCGGCCGTCATCAAAAAAAACATAAGGGGTAACACTGTCGTTTTTTATCGGCCGTCATCAAAAAAAACATAAGGGGTAACACTGTCGTTTTTTATCGGCCGTCATCAAAAAAAACATAAGGGGTAACACTGTCGTTTTTTATCGGCCGTCATCAAAAAAAACATAAGGGGTAACACTGTCGTTTTTTATCAAAAAAAACATAAGGGGTAACACTGTCGTTTTTTATCAAAAAAAACATAAGGGGTAACACTGTCGTTTTTTATCGGCCGTCATCAAAAAAAACATAAGGGGTAACACTGTCGTTTGTTATCGGCCGTCATCAAAAGAAACATAAGGGGTAATACTGTCGTATTTTATCAAAAAAACCATAAGGGGTAACACTGTCGTTTTTTATCAAAACATAAGGGGTAACACTGTCGTTTTTTATCGGCCGTCATCAAAAAAAACATAAGGGGTAACACTGTCGTTTTTTATCAAAAAAAAACATAAGGGGTAACACTGTCGTTTTTTATCGGCCGTCATCAAAAAAAACATAAGGGGTAACACTGTCGTTTTTTATCGGCCGTCATCAAAAAAAACATAAGGGGTAACACTGTCGTTTTTTATCAAAAAAAACATAAGGGGTAACACTGTCGTTTTTTATCAAAAAAAACATAAGGGGTAACACTGTCGTTTTTTATCGGCCGTCATCAAAAAAAACATAAGGGGTAACACTGTCGTTTTTTATCAAAAAAAACATCGGGGGTAACACTGTCGTTTTTTATCAAAAAAAGACTTAAGGGGTAACACTGTCGTTTTTTATCAAAAAAAACATAAGGGGTAACACTGTCGTTTTTTATCGGCCGTCATCAAAAAAAACATAAGGGGCAACACTGTCGTTTTTTATCGGCCGTCATCAAAAAAAACATAAGGGGTAACACTGTCGTTTTTTATCGAAAAAAACAAAAGGGGTAACACTGTCGTTTTTTATCAAAACATAAGGGGTAACACTGTCGTTTTTTATCGGCCGTCATCAAAAAAAACATAAGGGGTAACACTGTCGTTTTTTATCAAAAAAAAACATAAGGGGTAACACTGTCGTTTTTTATCAAAAAAAACATAAGGGGTAACACTGTCGTTTTTTATCGGCCGTCATCAAAAAAAACATAAGGGGTAACACTGTCGTTTTTTATCAAAAAAAACATAAGGGGTAACACTGTCGTTTTTTATCAAAAAAAACATAAGGGGTAGCACTGTCGTTTTTTATCAAAAAAAACATAAGGGGTAACACTGTCGTTTTTTATCGGCCGTCATCAAAAAAAACATAAGGGGTAACACTGTCGTTTTTTATCAAAATAAACATAAGGGGTAACACTGTCGTTTTTTATCAAAAAAAACATAAGGGGTAACACTGTCGTTTTTTATCGGCCGTCATCAAAAAAAACATAAGGGGTAACACTGTCGTTTTTTATCAAAAAAAACAAAAGGGGTAACACTGTCGTTTTTTATCAAAGCATAAGGGGTAACACTGTCGTTTTTTATCGGCCGTCATCAAAAAAAACATAAGGGGTAACACTGTCGTTTTTTATAAAAAAAAACATAAGGGGTAACACTGTCGTTTTTTATCGGCCGTCATCAAAAAAAACATAAGGGGTAACACTGTCGTTTTTTATCAAAAAAAACATAAGGGGTAACACTGTCGTTTTTTATCAAAAAAAACATAAGGGGTAACACTGTCGTTTTTTATCAAAAAAAACATAAGGGGTAACACTGTCGTTTTTTATCGGCCGTCATCAAAAAAAACATAAGGGGTAACACTGTCGTTTTTTATCGGCCGTCATCAAAAAAAACATAAGGGGTAACACTGTCGTTTTTTATCAAAAAAAAACATCAGGGGTAACACTGTCGTTTTTTATCAAAAAAAGACTTAAGGGGTAACACTGTCGTTTTTTATCAAAAAAAACATAAGGGGTAACACTGTCGTTTTTTATCGGCCGTCATCAAAAAAAACATAAGGGGCAACACTGTCGTTTTTTATCGGCCGTCATCAAAAAAAACATAAGGGGTAACACTGTCGTTTTTTATCAAAAAAAACAAAAGGGGTAACACTGTCGTTTTTTATCAAAACATAAGGGGTAACACTGTCGTTTTTTATCGGCCGTCATCAAAAAAAACATAAGGGGTAACACTGTCGTTTTTTATAAAAAAAAACATAAGGGGTAACACTGTCGTTTTTTATCGGCCGTCATCAAAAAAAACATAAGGGGTAACACTGTCGTTTTTTATCAAAAAAAACATAAGGGGTAACACTGTCGTTTTTTATCAAAAAAAACATAAGGGGTAACACTGTCGTTTTTTATCAAAAAAAACATAAGGGGTAACACTGTCGTTTTTTATCGGCCGTCATCAAAAAAAACATAAGGGGTAACACTGTCGTTTTTTATCAAAATAAACATAAGGGGTAACACTGTCGTTTTTAATCAAAAAAAACATAAGGGGTAACACTGTCGTTTTTTATCGGCCGTCATCAAAAAAAACATAAGGGGTAACACTGTCGTTTTTTATCAAAAAAAACAAAAGGGGTAACACTGTCGTTTTTTATCAAAACATAAGGGGTAACACTGTCGTTTTTTATCGGCCGTCATCAAAAAAAACATAAGGGGTAACACTGTCGTTTTTTATAAAAAAAAACATAAGGGGTAACACTGTCGTTTTTTATCGGCCGTCATCAAAAAAAACATAAGGGGTAACACTGTCGTTTTTTATCAAAAAAAACATTAGGGGTAACACTGTCGTTTTTTATCAAAAAAAACATAAGGGGTAACACTGTCGTTTTTTATCAAAAAAAACATAAGGGGTAACACTGTCGTTTTTTATCGGCCGTCATCAAAAAAAACATAAGGGGTAACACTGTCGTTTTTTATCAAAAAAAACATAAGGGGTAACACTGTCGTTTTTTATCGGCCGTCATCAAAAAAAACATAAGGGGTATCACTGTCGTTTTTTATCCAAAAAAACATAAGGGGTAACACTGTCGTTTTTTATCAAAAAAAACATAAGGGGTAACACTGTCGTTTTTTATCAAAAAAAACATAAGGGGTAACACTGTCGTTTTTTATCGGCCGTCATCAAAAAAAACATAAAGGGTAACACTGTCGTTTTTAATCAAAAAAAACATAAGGGGTAACACTGTCGTTTTTTATCGGCCGTCATCAAAAAAAACATAAGGGGTAACACTGTCGTTTTTTATCGGCCGTCATCAAAAAAAACATAAGGGGTAACACTGTCGTTTTTTATCGGCCGTCATCAAAAAAAACATAGGGGGTAACACTGTCGTTTTTTATCAAAAAAAACATAAGGGGTAACACTGTCGTTTTTTATCGGCCGTCATCAAAAAAAACATAAGGGGTAACACTGTCGTTTTTTATCGGCCGTCATCAAAAAAAACATAAGGGGTAACACTGTCGTTTTCTATCGGCCGTCATGAAAAAAAACATAAGGGGTAACACTGTCGTTTTTTATCGGCCGTCATCAAAAAAAACATGGGGGGTAACACTGTCGTTTTTTATCAAAAAAAACATAAGGGGTAACACTGTCGTATTTTATCAAAAAAAACATAAGGGGTAACACTGTCGTTTTTTATCAAAACATAAGGGGTAACACTGTCGTTTTTTATCGGCCGTCATCAAAAAAAACATAAGGGGTAACACTGTCGTTTTTTATCAAAAAAAAACATAAGGGGTAACACTGTCGTTTTTTATCGGCCGTCATCAAAAAAAACATAAGGGGTAATTTTATCCAAAAAAACATAAGGGGTAACACTGTCGTTTTTTATCAAAAAAAACATAAGGGGTAACACTGTCGTTTTTTATCAAAAAAAACATAAGGGGTAACACTGTCGTTTTTTATCGGCCGTCATCAAAAAAAACATAAGGGGTAACACTGTCGTTTTTTATCAAAAAAAACATAAGGGGTAACACTGTCGTTTTTTATCGGCCGTCATCAAAAAAATCATAAGGGGTAACACTGTCGTTTTTTATCAAAAAAAACATAAGGGGTAACACTGTCGTTTTTTATCAAAAAAAACATAAGGGGTAACACTGTCGTTTTTTATCGGCCGTCATCAAAAAAAACATAAGGGGTAACACTGTCGTTTTTTATCGGCCGTCATCAAAAAAAACATAAGGGGTAACACTGTCGTTTTTTATCGGCCGTCATCAAAAAAAACATAAGGGGTAACACTGTCGTTTTTTATCGGCCGTCATCAAAAAAAACATAAGGGGTAACACTGTCGTTTTTTATCAAAAAAAACATAAGGGGTAACACTGTCGTTTTTTATCAAAAAAAACATAAGGGGTAACACTGTCGTTTTTTATCGGCCGTCATCAAAAAAAACATAAGGGGTAACACTGTCGTTTGTTATCGGCCGTCATCAAAAGAAACATAAGGGGTAATACTGTCGTATTTTATCAAAAAAACCATAAGGGGTAACACTGTCGTTTTTTATCAAAACATAAGGGGTAACACTGTCGTTTTTTATCGGCCGTCATCAAAAAAAACATAAGGGGTAACACTGTCGTTTTTTATCAAAAAAAAACATAAGGGGTAACACTGTCGTTTTTTATCGGCCGTCATCAAAAAAAACATAAGGAGTAACACTGTCGTTTTTTATCGGCCGTCATCAAAAAAAACATAAGGGGTAACACTGTCGTTTTTTATCAAAAAAAACATAAGGGGTAACACTGTCGTTTTTTATCAAAAAAAACATAAGGGGTAACACTGTCGTTTTTTATCGGCCGTCATCAAAAAAAACATAAGGGGTAACACTGTCGTTTTTTATCAAAAAAAACATCGGGGGTAACACTGTCGTTTTTTATCAAAAAAAGACTTAAGGGGTAACACTGTCGTTTTTTATCAAAAAAAACATAAGGGGTAACACTGTCGTTTTTTATCGGCCGTCATCAAAAAAAACATAAGGGGCAACACTGTCGTTTTTTATCGGCCGTCATCAAAAAAAACATAAGGGGTAACACTGTCGTTTTTTATCAAAAAAAACAAAAGGGGTAACACTGTCGTTTTTTATCAAAACATAAGGGGTAACACTGTCGTTTTTTATCGGCCGTCATCAAAAAAAAACATAAGGGGTAACACTGTCGTTTTTTATCAAAAAAAACATAAGGGGTAACACTGTCGTTTTTTATCAAAAAAAACATAAGGGGTAACACTGTCGTTTTTTATCGGCCGTCATCAAAAAAAACATAAGGGGTAACACTGTCGTTTTTTATCAAAAAAAACATAAGGGGTAACACTGTCGTTTTTTATCAAAAAAAACATAAGGGGTAGCACTGTCGTTTTTTATCAAAAAAAACATAAGGGGTAACACTGTCGTTTTTTATCGGCCGTCATCAAAAAAAACATAAGGGGTAACACTGTCGTTTTTTATCAAAATAAACATAAGGGGTAACACTGTCGTTTTTAATCAAAAAAAACATAAGGGGTAACACTGTCGTTTTTTATCGGCCGTCATCAAAAAAAACATAAGGGGTAACACTGTCGTTTTTTATCAAAAAAAACAAAAGGGGTAACACTGTCGTTTTTTATCAAAGCATAAGGGGTAACACTGTCGTTTTTTATCGGCCGTCATCAAAAAAAACATAAGGGGTAACACTGTCGTTTTTTATAAAAAAAAACATAAGGGGTAACACTGTCGTTTTTTATCGGCCGTCATCAAAAAAAACATAAGGGGTAACACTGTCGTTTTTTATCAAAAAAAACATAAGGGGTAACACTGTCGTTTTTTATCAAAAAAAACATAAGGGGTAACACTGTCGTTTTTTATCAAAAAAAACATAAGGGGTAACACTGTCGTTTTTTATCGGCCGTCATCAAAAAAAACATAAGGGGTAACACTGTCGTTTTTTATCAAAAAAAACATAAGGGGTAACACTGTCGTTTTTAATCAAAAAAAACATAAGGGGTAACACTGTCGTTTTTTATCGGCCGTCATCAAAAAAAACATAAGGGGTAACACTGTCGTTTTTTATCGGCCGTCATCAAAAAAAACATAAGGGGTAACACTGTCGTTTTTTATCGGCCGTCATCAAAAAAAACATAAGGGGTAACACTGTCGTTTTTTATCAAAAAAAACATCAGGGGTAACACTGTCGTTTTTTATCAAAAAAAGACTTAAGGGGTAACACTGTCGTTTTTTATCAAAAAAAACATAAGGGGTAACACTGTCGTTTTTTATCGGCCGTCATCAAAAAAAACATAAGGGGCAACACTGTCGTTTTTTATCGGCCGTCATCAAAAAAAACATAAGGGGTAACACTGTCGTTTTTTATCAAAAAAAACAAAAGGGGTAACACTGTCGTTTTTTATCAAAACATAAGGGGTAACACTGTCGTTTTTTATCGGCCGTCATCAAAAAAAACATAAGGGGTAACACTGTCGTTTTTTATAAAAAAAAACATAAGGGGTAACACTGTCGTTTTTTATCGGCCGTCATCAAAAAAAACATAAGGGGTAACACTGTCGTTTTTTATCAAAAAAAACATAAGGGGTAACACTGTCGTTTTTTATCAAAAAAAACATAAGGGGTAACACTGTCGTTTTTTATCAAAAAAAACATAAGGGGTAACACTGTCGTTTTTTATCGGCCGTCATCAAAAAAAACATAAGGGGTAACACTGTCGTTTTTTATCAAAATAAACATAAGGGGTAACACTGTCGTTTTTAATCAAAAAAAACATAAGGGGTAACACTGTCGTTTTTTATCGGCCGTCATCAAAAAAAACATAAGGGGTAACACTGTCGTTTTTTATCAAAAAAAACAAAAGGGGTAACACTGTCGTTTTTTATCAAAACATAAGGGGTAACACTGTCGTTTTTTATCGGCCGTCATCAAAAAAAACATAAGGGGTAACACTGTCGTTTTTTATAAAAAAAAACATAAGGGGTAACACTGTCGTTTTTTATCGGCCGTCATCAAAAAAAACATAAGGGGTAACACTGTCGTTTTTTATCAAAAAAACCATTAGGGGTAACACTGTCGTTTTTTATCAAAAAAAACATAAGGGGTAACACTGTCGTTTTTTATCAAAAAAAACATAAGGGGTAACACTGTCGTTTTTTATCGGCCGTCATCAAAAAAAACATAAGGGGTAACACTGTCGTTTTTTATCAAAAAAAACATAAGGGGTAACACTGTCGTTTTTAATCAAAAAAAACATAAGGGGTAACACTGTCGTTTTTTATCGGCCGTCATCAAAAAAAACATAAGGGGTAACACTGTCGTTTTTTATCGGCCGTCATCAAAAAAAACATAAGGGGTAACACTGTCGTTTTTTATCGGCCGTCATCAAAAAAAACATAAGGGGTAACACTGTCGTTTTTTATCGGCCGTCATCAAAAAAAAACATAAGGGGTAACACTGTCGTTTTTTATCAAAAAAAACATAAGGGGTAACACTGTCGTTTTTTATCAAAAAAAACATAAGGGGTAACACTGTCGTTTTTTATCAAAAAAAAACATAAGGGGTAACACTGTCGTTTTTTATCAAAAAAAACATAAGGGGTAACACTGTCGTTTTTTATCGGCCGTCATCAAAAAAAACATAAGGGGTAACACTGTCGTTTTTTATCAAAATAAACATAAGGGGTAACACTGTCGTTTTTAATCAAAAAAAACATAAGGGGTAACACTGTCGTTTTTTATCGGCCGTCATCAAAAAAAACATAAGGGGTAACACTGTCGTTTTTTATCAAAAAAAACAAAAGGGGTAACACTGTCGTTTTTTATCAAAACATAAGGGGTAACACTGTCGTTTTTTATCGGCCGTCATCAAAAAAAACATAAGGGGTAACACTGTCGTTTTTTATAAAAAAAAACATAAGGGGTAACACTGTCGTTTTTTATCGGCCGTCATCAAAAAAAACATGAGGGGTAACACTGTCGTTTTTTATCAAAAAAAACATTAGGGGTAACACTGTCGTTTTTTATCAAAAAAAACATAAGGGGTAACACTGTCGTTTTTTATCAAAAAAAACATAAGGGGTAACACTGTCGTTTTTTATCGGCCGTCATCAAAAAAAACATAAGGGGTAACACTGTCGTTTTTTATCAAAAAAAACATAAGGGGTAACACTGTCGTTTTTAATCAAAAAAAACATAAGGGGTAACACTGTCGTTTTTTATCGGCCGTCATCAAAAAAAACATAAGGGGTAACACTGTCGTTTTTTATCGGCCGTCATCAAAAAAAACATAAGGGGTAACACTGTCGTTTTTTATCGGCCGTCATCAAAAAAAACATAAGGGGTAACACTGTCGTTTTTTATCGGCCGTCATCAAAAAAAACATAAGGGGTAACACTGTCGTTTTTTATCAAAATAAACATAAGGGGTAACACTGTCGTTTTTAATCAAAAAAAACATAAGGGGTAACACTGTCGTTTTTTATCGGCCGTCATCAAAAAAAACATAAGGGGTAACACTGTCGTTTTTTATCAAAAAAAACAAAAGGGGTAACACTGTCGTTTTTTATCAAAACATAAGGGGTAACACTGTCGTTTTTTATCGGCCGTCATCAAAAAAAACATAAGGGGTAACACTGTCGTTTTTTATAAAAAAAAACATAAGGGGTAACACTGTCGTTTTTTATCGGCCGTCATCAAAAAAAACATAAGGGGTAACACTGTCGTTTTTTATCAAAAAAAACATTAGGGGTAACACTGTCGTTTTTTATCAAAAAAAACATAAGGGGTAACACTGTCGTTTTTTATCAAAAAAAACATAAGGGCTAACACTGTCGTTTTTTATTGGTCGTCATGAAAAAAAACATAAGGGGTAACACTGTCGTTTTTTATCGGCCGTCATCAAAAAAAACATAAGGGGTAACACTGTCGTTTTTTATCAAAAAAAACATAAGTGGTATCCCTGTCGTTTTTTATCAAAAAAAACATAAGGGGTAGCACTGTTGTTTTTTATCGGCCGTCATCAAAAAAAACATAAGGGGTAACACTGTCGTTTTTTATAAAAAAAAACATAAGGGGTAACACTGTCGTTTTTTATCGGCCAGCATCAAAAAAAAGATCAATAAAACTGTCGTTTTTTTTCAAAGTACGGGTGGCTTAGCTCAGTAGGTAGAGCAGTTTTCTTGAAAGTGAAAGATTGAGTGTTCGATCCCCAGCTCCTCCTTGCTGGGAGATTATAGTACAATTAGAAACATAAGGTGTAACACTGTTGTTTTTTATTCCAAGTCATCAAATAAAACGTAAGGGGTAACACTGTCGTTTTTTATCAAAAAAAACATAAGGGGTAACACTGTCGTCTTTTATCGGCCGTCATCAAAAAAAACATAAGGGGTAACACTGTCGTTTTTTATAAAAAAAAACATAAGGGGTAACACTGTCGTTTTTTATCGGCCGTCATCAAAAAAAAGATCAATGAAACTGTCGTTTTTTGTCAAAGTACGGGCGGCTTAGCTCAGTAGGTAGAGCAGTTGTCTTGAAAGTGAAAGATTGAGTGTTCGGTCCCCAGCTCCTACTAGCTGGGAGATTATAGTAAAATTAAAAACATAAGGTGTAACACTGTTGTTTTTTATTCCAAGTCATCAAATAAAACGTAAGGGGTAACACTGTCGTTTTTTATCAAAAAAAACATAAGGGGTAACACTGTCGTTTTTTATCGGCCGTCATCAAAAAAAAAAAAAAGTATTAACACTGTCGTATTTATCAAAGATCGGGTGGCTTAGCTCAGTAGGTAGAGCAGTTGTCTTGAAACTGAAAGGTTGGTTGTTTGATCCCCAGCTCCTCCTAGCTGGGAGATTATAGTACAATTAAAAACATAAGGGGTAACACAGTTGTTTTTTATTCCAAGTCATCAAATAAAACGTAAGGGTTTTTTACTGTCGTTTTTTATCGGCCGTCATTAAAAAAAACATAAGGGGCAACACTGTCGTATTTTATCGGCCGTCATCAAAAAAAACATAAGGGGTAACACTGTCGTTTTTTATCAAAAAAAACAAAAGGGGTAACACTGTCGTTTTTTATCAAAACATAAGGGGTAACACTGTCGTTTTTTATCGGCCGTCATCAAAAAAAACATAAGGGGTAACACTGTCGTTTTTTATCAAAAAAAAACATAAGGGGTAACACTGTCGTTTTTTATCGGCCGTCATCAAAAAAAACATAAGGGGTATCACTGTCGTTTTTTATCCAAAAAAACATAAGGGGTAACACTGTCGTTTTTTATCAAAAAAAACATAAGGGGTAACACTGTCGTTTTTTATCAAAAAAAACATAAGGGGTAACACTGTCGTTTTTTATCGGCCGTCATCAAAAAAAACATAAAGGGTAACACTGTCGTTTTTAATCAAAAAAAACATAAGGGGTAACACTGTCGTTTTTTATCGGCCGTCATCAAAAAAAACATAAGGGGTAACACTGTCGTTTTTATCGGCCGTCATCAAAAAAAACATAAGGGGTAACACTGTCGTTTTTTATCGGCCGTCATCAAAAAAAACATAGGGGGTAACACTGTCGTTTTTTATCAAAAAAAACATAAGGGGTAACACTGTCGTTTTTTATCGGCCGTCATCAAAAAAAACATAAGGGGTAACACTGTCGTTTTTTATCGGCCGTCATCAAAAAAAACATAAGGGGTAACACTGTCGTTTTCTATCGGCCGTCATGAAAAAAAACATAAGGGGTAACACTGTCGTTTTTTATCGGCCGTCATCAAAAAAAACATGGGGGGTAACACTGTCGTTTTTTATCAAAAAAAAAACATAAGGGGTAACACTGTCGTATTTTATCAAAAAAAACATAAGGGGTAACACTGTCGTTTTTTATCAAAACATAAGGGGTAACACTGTCGTTTTTTATCGGCCGTCATCAAAAAAAACATAAGGGGTAACACTGTCGTTTTTAATCAAAAAAAAACATAAGGGGTAACACTGTCGTTTTTTATCGGCCGTCATCAAAAAAAACATAAGGGGTAATTTTATCCAAAAAAACATAAGGGGTAACACTGTCGTTTTTTATCAAAAAAAACATAAGGGGTAACACTGTCGTTTTTTATCAAAAAAAACATAAGGGGTAACACTGTCGTTTTTTATCGGCCGTCATCAAAAAAAAACATAAGGGGTAACACTGTCGTTTTTTATCAAAAAAAACATAAGGGGTAACACTGTCGTTTTTTATCGGCCGTCATCAAAAAAATCATAAGGGGTAACACTGTCGTTTTTTATCAAAAAAAACATAAGGGGTAACACTGTCGTTTTTTATCAAAAAAAACATAAGGGGTAACACTGTCGTTTTTTATCGGCCGTCATCAAAAAAAACATAAGGGGTAACACTGTCGTTTTTTATCGGCCGTCATCAAAAAAAAACATAAGGGGTAACACTGTCGTTTTTTATCGGCCGTCATCAAAAAAAACATAAGGGGTAACACTGTCGTTTTTTATCGGCCGTCATCAAAAAAAACATAAGGGGTAACACTGTCGTTTTTTATCAAAAAAAACATAAGGGGTAACACTGTCGTTTTTTATCAAAAAAAACATAAGGGGTAACACTGTCGTTTTTTATCGGCCGTCATCAAAAAAAACATAAGGGGTAACACTGTCGTTTGTTATCGGCCGTCATCAAAAGAAACATAAGGGGTAATACTGTCGTATTTTATCAAAAAAACCATAAGGGGTAACACTGTCGTTTTTTATCAAAACATAAGGGGTAACACTGTCGTTTTTTATCGGCCGTCATCAAAAAAAACATAAGGGGTAACACTGTCGTTTTTTATCAAAAAAAAACATAAGGGGTAACACTGTCGTTTTTTATCGGCCGTCATCAAAAAAAACATAAGGGGTAACACTGTCGTTTTTTATCGGCCGTCATCAAAAAAAACATAAGGGGTAACACTGTCGTTTTTTATCAAAAAAAACAAAAGGGGTAACACTGTCGTTTTTTATCAAAAAAAACATAAGGGGTAACACTGTCGTTTTTTATCGGCCGTCATCAAAAAAAACATAAGGGGTAACACTGTCGTTTTTTATCAAAAAAAACATCGGGGGTAACACTGTCGTTTTTTATCAAAAAAAGACTTAAGGGGTAACACTGTCGTTTTTTATCAAAAAAAACATAAGGGGTAACACTGTCGTTTTTTATCGGCCGTCATCAAAAAAAACATAAGGGGCAACACTGTCGTTTTTTATCGGCCGTCATCAAAAAAAAACATAAGGGGTAACACTGTCGTTTTTTATCGAAAAAAACAAAAGGGGTAACACTGTCGTTTTTTATCAAAACATAAGGGGTAACACTGTCGTTTTTTATCGGCCGTCATCAAAAAAAAACATAAGGGGTAACACTGTCGTTTTTTATCAAAAAAAACATAAGGGGTAACACTGTCGTTTTTTATCAAAAAAAACATAAGGGGTAACACTGTCGTTTTTTATCGGCCGTCATCAAAAAAAACATAAGGGGTAACACTGTCGTTTTTTATCAAAAAAAAACATAAGGGGTAACACTGTCGTTTTTTATCAAAAAAAACATAAGGGGTAGCACTGTCGTTTTTTATCAAAAAAAACATAAGGGGTAACACTGTCGTTTTTTATCGGCCGTCATCAAAAAAAACTTGAGGGGGAACACTGTCGTTTTTTATCAAAATAAACATAAGGGGTAACACTGTCGTTTTTAATCAAAAAAAACATAAGGGGTAACACTGTCGTTTTTTATCGGCCGTCATCAAAAAAAACATAAGGGGTAACACTGTCGTTTTTTATCAAAAAAAACAAAAGGGGTAACACTGTCGTTTTTTATCAAAGCATAAGGGGTAACACTGTCGTTTTTTATCGGCCGTCATCAAAAAAAACATAAGGGGTAACACTGTCGTTTTTTATAAAAAAAAAAATAAGGGGTAACACTGTCGTTTTTTATCGGCCGTCATCAAAAAAAACATAAGGGGTAACACTGTCGTTTTTTATCAAAAAAAACATAAGGGGTAACACTGTCGTTTTTTATCAAAAAAAACATAAGGGGTAACACTGTCGTTTTTTATCAAAAAAAACATAAGGGGTAACACTGTCGTTTTTTATCGGCCGTCATCAAAAAAAACATAAGGGGTAACACTGTCGTTTTTTATCGGCCGTCATCAAAAAAAACATAAGGGGTAACACTGTCGTTTTTTATCGGCCGTCATCAAAAAAAACATAAGGGGTAACACTGTCGTTTTTTATCAAAAAAAACATCAGGGGTAACACTGTCGTTTTTTATCAAAAAAAGACTTAAGGGGTAACACTGTCGTTTTTTATCAAAAAAAACATAAGGGGTAACACTGTCGTTTTTTATCGGCCGTCATCAAAAAAAACATAAGGGGCAACACTGTCGTTTTTTATCGGCCGTCATCAAAAAAAACATAAGGGGTAACACTGTCGTTTTTTATCAAAAAAAACAAAAGGGGTAACACTGTCGTTTTTTATCAAAACATAAGGGGTAACACTGTCGTTTTTTATCGGCCGTCATCAAAAAAAACATAAGGGGTAACACTGTCGTTTTTTATAAAAAAAAACATAAGGGGTAACACTGTCGTTTTTTATCGGCCGTCATCAAAAAAAACATAAGGGGTAACACTGTCGTTTTTTATCAAAAAAAACATAAGGGGTAACACTGTCGTTTTTTATCAAAAAAAACATAAGGGGTAACACTGTCGTTTTTTATCAAAAAAAACA
The DNA here is from genome assembly GCF_902167405.1 of Gadus morhua. Classification (NCBI taxonomy): domain Eukaryota; kingdom Metazoa; phylum Chordata; class Actinopteri; order Gadiformes; family Gadidae; genus Gadus; species Gadus morhua. The sequence continues at coordinate 21,498,863 of NC_044066.1, read as the reverse complement.
TAAGGGGTAACACTGTCGTTTTTTATCGGCCGTCATCAAAAAAAACATAAGGGGTAACACTGTCGTTTTTTATCAAAATAAACATAAGGGGTAACACTGTCGTTTTTAATCAAAAAAAACATAAGGGGTAACACTGTCGTTTTTTATCGGCCGTCATCAAAAAAAACATAAGGGGTAACACTGTCGTTTTTTATCAAAAAAAACAAAAGGGGTAACACTGTCGTTTTTTATCAAAACATAAGGGGTAACACTGTCGTTTTTTATCGGCCGTCATCAAAAAAAACATAAGGGGTAACACTGTCGTTTTTTATAAAAAAAAACATAAGGGGTAACACTGTCGTTTTTTATCGGCCGTCATCAAAAAAAACATAAGGGGTAACACTGTCGTTTTTTATCAAAAAAAACATTAGGGGTAACACTGTCGTTTTTTATCAAAAAAAACATAAGGGGTAACACTGTCGTTTTTTATCAAAAAAAACATAAGGGGTAACACTGTCGTTTTTTATCGGCCGTCATCAAAAAAAACATAAGGGGTAACACTGTCGTTTTTTATCAAAAAAAACATAAGGGGTAACAATGTCGTTTTTAATCAAAAAAAACATAAGGGGTAACACTGTCGTTTTTTATCGGCCGTCATCAAAAAAAACATAAGGGGTAACACTGTCGTTTTTTATCGGCCGTCATCAAAAAAAACATAAGGGGTAACACTGTCGTTTTTTATCGGCCGTCATCAAAAAAAACATAAGGGGTAACACTGTCGTTTTTTATCGGCCGTCATCAAAAAAAACATAAGGGGTAACACTGTCGTTTTTTATCAAAAAAAACATAAGGGGTAACACTGTCGTTTTTTATCAAAAAAAACATAAGGGGTAACACTGTCGTTTTTTATCAAAAAAAACATAAGGGGTAACACTGTCGTTTTTTATCAAAAAAAACATAAGGGGTAACACTGTCGTTTTTTATCGGCCGTCATCAAAAAAAACATAAGGGGTAACACTGTCGTTTTTTATCAAAATAAACATAAGGGGTAACACTGTCGTTTTTAATCAAAAAAAACATAAGGGGTAACACTGTCGTTTTTTATCGGCCGTCATCAAAAAAAACATAAGGGGTAACACTGTTGTTTTTTATCAAAAAAAACAAAAGGGGTAACACTGTCGTTTTTTATCAAAACATAAGGGGTAACACTGTCGTTTTTTATCGGCCGTCATCAAAAAAAACATAAGGGGTAACACTGTCGTTTTTTATAAAAAAAAACATAAGGGGTAACACTGTCGTTTTTTATCGGCCGTCATCAAAAAAAACATAAGGGGTAACACTGTCGTTTTTTATCAAAAAAAACATTAGGGGTAACACTGTCGTTTTTTATCAAAAAAAACATAAGGGGTAACACTGTCGTTTTTTATCAAAAAAAACATAAGGGGTAACACTGTCGTTTTTTATCGGCCGTCATCAAAAAAAACATAAGGGGTAACACTGTCGTTTTTTATCAAAAAAAACATAAGGGGTAACACTGTCGTTTTTAATCAAAAAAAACATAAGGGGTAACACTGTCGTTTTTTATCGGCCGTCATCAAAAAAAACATAAGGGGTAACACTGTCGTTTTTTATCGGCCGTCATCAAAAAAAACATAAGGGGTAACACTGTCGTTTTTTATCGGCCGTCATCAAAAAAAACATAAGGGGTAACACTGTCGTTTTTTATCAAAAAAAACATAAGGGGTAACACTGTCGTTTTTAATCAAAAAAAACATAAGGGGTAACACTGTCGTTTTTTATCGGCCGTCATCAAAAAAAACATAAGGGGTAACACTGTCGTTTTTTATCGGCCGTCATCATAAAAAACATAAGGGGTAACACTGTCGTTTTTTATCGGCCGTCATCAAAAAAAACATAAGGGGTAACACTGTCGTTTTTTATCGGCCGTCATCAAAAAAAACATAAGGGGTAACACTGTCGTTTTTTATCAAAAAAAACATAAGGGGTAACACTGTCGTTTTTTATCAAAAAAAAACATAAGGGGTAACACTGTCGTTTTTTATCAAAAAAAACATAAGGGGTAACACTGTCGTTTTTTATCAAAAAAAACATAAGGGGTAACACTGTCGTTTTTTATCGGCCGTCATCAAAAAAAACATAAGGGGTAACACTGTCGTTTTTTATCAAAAAAAACATAAGGGGTAACACTGTCGTTTTTAATCAAAAAAAACATAAGGGGTAACACTGTCGTTTTTTATCGGCCGTCATCAAAAAAAACATAAGGGGTAACACTGTCGTTTTTTATCAAAAAAAACAAAAGGGGTAACACTGTCGTTTTTTATCAAAACATAAGGGGTAACACTGTCGTTTTTTATCGGCCGTCATCAAAAAAAACATAAGGGGTAACACTGTCGTTTTTTATAAAAAAAAACATAAGGGGTAACACTGTCGTTTTTTATCGGCCGTCATCAAAAAAAACATAAGGGGTAACACTGTCGTTTTTTATCAAAAAAAACATTAGGGGTAACACTGTCGTTTTTTATCAAAAAAAACATAAGGGGTAACACTGTCGTTTTTTATCAAAAAAAACATAAGGGGTAACACTGTCGTTTTTTATCGGCCGTCATCAAAAAAAACATAAGGGGTAACACTGTCGTTTTTTATCAAAAAAAACATAAGGGGTAACACTGTAGTTTTTAATCAAAAAAAACATAAGGGGTAACACTGTCGTTTTTTATCGGCCGTCATCAAAAAAAACATAAGGGGTAACACTGTCGTTTTTTATCGGCCGTCATCAAAAAAAACATAAGGGGTAACACTGTCGTTTTTTATCGGCCGTCATCAAAAAAAACATAAGGGGTAACACTGTCGTTTTTTATCGGCCGTCATCAAAAAAAACATAAGGGGTAACACTGTCGTTTTTTATCAAAATAAACATAAGGGGTAACACTGTCGTTTTTAATCAAAAAAAACATAAGGGGTAACACTGTCGTTTTTTATCGGCCGTCATCAAAAAAAACATAAGGGGTAACACTGTCGTTTTTTATCAAAAAAAACAAAAGGGGTAACACTGTCGTTTTTTATCAAAACATAAGTGGTAACACTGTCGTTTTTTATCGGCCGTCATCAAAAAAAACATAAGGGGTAACACTGTCGTTTTTTATAAAAAAAAACATAAGGGGTAACACTGTCGTTTTTTATCGGCCGTCATCAAAAAAAACATAAGGGGTAACACTGTCGTTTTTTATCAAAAAAAACATTAGGGGTAACACTGTCGTTTTTTATCAAAAAAAACATAAGGGGTAACACTGTCGTTTTTTATCAAAAAAAACATAAGGGGTAACACTGTCGTTTTTTATCGGCCGTCATCAAAAAAAACATAAGGGGTAACACTGTCGTTTTTTATCAAAAAAAACATAAGGGGTAACACTGTCGTTTTTAATCAAAAAAAACATAAGGGGTAACACTGTCGTTTTTTATCGGCCGTCATCAAAAAAAACATAAGGGGTAACACTGTCGTTTTTTATCGGCCGTCATCAAAAAAAACATAAGGGGTAACACTGTCGTTTTTTATCGGCCGTCATCAAAAAAAACATAAGGGGTAACACTGTCGTTTTTTATCGGCCGTCATCAAAAAAAACATAAGGGGTAACACTGTCGTTTTTTATCAAAAAAAACATAAGGGGTAACACTGTCGTTTTTTATCAAAAAAAACATAAGGGGTAACACTGTCGTTTTTTATCAAAAAAAACATAAGGGGTAACACTGTCGTTTTTTATCAAAAAAAACATAAGGGGTAACACTGTCGTTTTTTATCGGCCGTCATCAAAAAAAACATAAGGGGTAACACTGTCGTTTTTTATCAAAATAAACATAAGGGGTAACACTGTCGTTTTTAATCAAAAAAAACATAAGGGGTAACACTGTCGTTTTTTATCGGCCGTCATCAAAAAAAACATAAGGGGTAACACTGTCGTTTTTTATCAAAAAAAACAAAAGGGGTAACACTGTCGTTTTTTATCAAAACATAAGGGGTAACACTGTCGTTTTTTATCGGCCGTCATCAAAAAAAACATAAGGGGTAACACTGTCGTTTTTTATAAAAAAAAACATAAGGGGTAACACTGTCGTTTTTTATCGGCCGTCATCAAAAAAAACATAAGGGGTAACACTGTCGTTTTTTATCAAAAAAAACATTAGGGGTAACACTGTCGTTTTTTATCAAAAAAAACATAAGGGGTAACACTGTCGTTTTTTATCAAAAAAAACATAAGGGGTAACACTGTCGTTTTTTATCGGCCGTCATCAAAAAAAAACATAAGGGGTAACACTGTCGTTTTTTATCAAAAAAAACATAAGGGGTAACACTGTCGTTTTTTATCGGCCGTCATCAAAAAAAACATAAGGGGTAACACTGTCGTTTTTTATCAAAAAAAACATAAGGGGTAACACTGTCGTTTTTTATCGGCCGTCATCAAAAAAAACATAAGGGGTAACACTGTCGTTTTTTATCGGCCTTCATCAAAATAAACATAAGGGGTAACACTGTAGTTTTTTATCGGCCGTCATTGTTTTTAGCTACTTTGGAGTTTTTAACTTGGATGCACTTTATTTTTATTCTTTTACTTTATTTGTTTTAATTTACTTTTAAACAAAGTCTTTCTTCTTCTTCTTCTTCACTGTCGTTTTTTATCAAAAAAACATAAGGGGTAACACTGTCGTTTTTTTCTGGCATTTTTGAAAAAAACGTAAGGGGTAACACTGTCGTTTTTTCTGGCAGTTTTGAAAAAAACATAAGGGTTAAGACTGTAGTTTTGAAAAAAATGTAAGGGGTAACACTGTCGTTTTTTTCTGGCTTTTTTTAAAAAAACGTAAGGGGTAACACTGTCGTTCTTTTCTGGCATTTTTGAAAAAAACGTAAGGGGTAACACTGTCGTTTTGAAAAAAACGTGAGGTGTAACACTGTCGTTTTGAAAAAATCGTAAGGGGTAACACTGTCGTTTTGAAAAAAAACGTAAGGGGTAACACTGTCTTTTTTTTCTTGCAGTTTTGAAAAAAATTTAAGGGGTAACACTGTCGTTTTGAAAAAAACGTAAGGGGTAACACTGTCGTTTTGAAGAAAACGTAAGGGGTAACACTGTCGTTTTGAAAAAAGCGTAAGGGGTAACACTGTCGTTTTGAAAAAAACGTAAGGGGTAACACTGTCGTTTTGAAAAAAACGTAAGGGGTAACACTGTCATTTTTTTCTTGCAGTTTTGAAAAACATGTAAGGGGTAACACTGTCGTTTTGAAAAAAACGTAAGGGGTAACACTGTCGTTTTGAAGAAGACGTAAGGGGTAACACTGTCGTTTTGAAAAAAGCGTAAGGGGTAACACTGTCGTTCTTTTCTGGCATTTTTGAAAAAAACGTAAGGGGTAACACTGTCGTTTTTTTCTGGCTTTTTTGAAAAAAGCGTAAGGGGTAACACTGTCGTTTTGAAAAAAACGTAAGGGGTAACACTGTCGTTTTGAAAAAAACGTAAGGGGTAACACTGTCATTTTTTTCTTGCAGTTTTGAAAAACATGTAAGGGGTAACACTGTCATTTTGAAAAAAACGTAAGGGGTAACACTGTCGTTTTGAAGAAGACGTAAGGGGTAACACTGTCGTTTTGAAAAAAGCGTAAGGGGTAACACTGTCGTTTTTTTCTGGCATTTTTTAAAAAAACGTAAGGGGTAACACTGTCGTTTTGAAAAAAACGTAAGGGGTAACACTGTCGTTTTTTTCTGTCGTTTTGAAGAAGACGTAAGGGGTAACACTGTCGTTTTGAAAAAAGCGTAAGGGGTAACACTGTCGTTCTTTTCTGGCATTTTTGAAAAAAACTTAAGGGGTAACATTGTCGTTTTTTTCTGGCATTTTTGAAAAAAACGTAAGGGGTAACACTGTCGTTTTTTTCTGGCATTTTTGAAAAAAATGTAAGGGGTAACACTGTCGTTTTGAAAAAAGCGTAAGGGGTAACACTGTCATTTTGAAAAAAACGTAAGGGGTAACACTGTCGTTTTGAAAAAAACGTAAGGGGTAACACTGTCGTTTTGAAAAAAACGTAAGGGGTAACACTGTCATTTTTTTCTTGCAGTTTTGAAAAACATGTAAGGGGTAACACTGTCGTTTTGAAAAAAACGTAAGGGGTAACACTGTCGTTTTGAAGAAGACGTAAGGGGTAACACTGTCGTTTTGAAAAAAGCGTAATGGGTAACACTGTCGTTCTTTTCTGGCATTTTTGAAAAAAACGTAAGGGGTAACATTGTCGTTTTTTTCTGGCATTTTTGAAAAAAACGTAAGGGGTAACACTGTCGTTTTGAAAAAAGCGTAAGGGGTAACACTGTCGTTTTGAAAAAACGTAAGGGGTAACACTGTCGTTTTTTATCGGCCGTCATCAAAAAAAACATAAGGGGTAACACTGTCGTTTTTTATCAAAAAAAACATCAGGGGTAACACTGTCGTTTTTTATCAAAAAAAGACTTAAGGGGTAACACTGTCGTTTTTTATCGGCCGTCATCAAAAAAAACATGGGGGGTAACACTGTCGTTTTTTATCAAAAAAAACATAAGGGGTAACACTGTCGTATTTTATCAAAAAAAACATAAGGGGTAACACTGTCGTTTTTTATCAAAACATAAGGGGTAACACTGTCGTTTTTTATCGGCCGTCATCAAAAAAAACAGAAGGGGTAACACTGTCGTTTTTTATCAAAAAAAAACATAAGGGGTAACACTGTCGTTTTTTATCGGCCGTCATCAAAAAAAACATAAGGGGTAATTTTTATCCAAAAAAACATAAGGGGTAACACTGTCGTTTTTTATCAAAAAAAAACATAAGGGGTAACACTGTCGTTTTTTATCAAAAAAAACATAGGGGGTAACACTGTCGTTTTTTATCGGCCGTCATCAAAAAAAACATAAGGGGTAACACTGTCGTTTTTTATCAAAAAAAACATAAGGGGTAACACTGTCGTTTTTTATCGGCCGTCATCAAAAAAATCATAAGGGGTAACACTGTCGTTTTTTATCAAAAAAAACATAAGGGGTAACACTGTCGTTTTTTATCAAAAAAAACATAAGGGGTAACACTGTCGTTTTTTATCAAAAAAAACATAAGGGGTAACACTGTCGTTTTTTATCAAAAAAAACATAAGGGGTAACACTGTCGTTTTTTATCGGCCGTCATCAAAAAAAACATAAGGGGTAACACTGTCGTTTGTTATCGGCCGTCATCAAAAGAAACATAAGGGGTAATACTGTCGTATTTTATCAAAAAAACCATAAGGGGTAACACTGTCGTTTTTTATCAAAACATAAGGGGTAACACTGTCGTTTTTTATCGGCCGTCATCAAAAAAAACATAAGGGGTAACACTGTCGTTTTTTATCAAAAAAAAACATAAGGGGTAACACTGTCGTTTTTTATCGGCCGTCATCAAAAGAAACATAAGGGGTAATACTGTCGTATTTTATCAAAAAAACCATAAGGGGTAACACTGTCGTTTTTTATCAAAACATAAGGGGTAACACTGTCGTTTTTTATCGGCCGTCATCAAAAAAAACATAAGGGGTAACACTGTCGTTTTTTATCAAAAAAAACATAAGGGGTAACACTGTCGTTTTTTATCAAAAAAAAACATAAGGGGTAACACTGTCGTTTTTTATCGGCCGTCATCAAAAAAAACATAAGGGGTAACACTGTCGTTTTTTATCGGCCGTCATCAAAAAAAACATAAGGGGTAACACTGTCGTTTTTTATCAAAAAAAACATAAGGGGTAACACTGTCGTTTTTTATCAAAAAAAACATAAGGGGTAACACTGTCGTTTTTTATCGGCCGTCATCAAAAAAAACATAAGGGGTAACACTGTCGTTTTTTATCAAAAAAAACATCAGGGGTAACACTGTCGTTTTTTATCAAAAAAAGACTTAAGGGGTAACACTGTCGTTTTTTTATCAAAAAAAACATAAGGGGTAACACTGTCGTTTTTTATCGGCCGTCATCAAAAAAAACATAAGGGGTAACACTGTCGTTTTTTATCAAAAAAAACATAAGGGGTAACACTGTCGTTTTTTATCAAAAAAAACATAAGGGGTAACACTGTCGTTTTTTATCGGCCGTCATCAAAAAAAACATAAGGGGTAACACTGTCGTTTTTTATCAAAAAAAACATAAGGGGTAACACTGTCGTTTTTTATCAAAAAAAACATAAGGGGTAACACTGTCGTTTTTTATGGGCCGTCATCAAATAGATAATAATATCTGACACTGACGTTTATTATCAAAGCTCGGGCGGCTTAGCTCAGTAGGCAGAGCAGTTGTCTTGAAACTGAAAGGTTGGTTGTTCGATCCCCAGCTCCTCCTGGCTGGGAGATTATAGTACAATTAAAAACATAGGGGGTAACAATGTCGTTTTTTATCGGCCGTCATCAAAAAAAACATAAGGGGTCGTTTTTTATCAAAAAAACATAAGGGGTAGCACTGTCGTTTTTTATTAAAAAAAACATAAGGGGTAACACTGTCGTTTTTTATCAAAAAAAACATAAGGGGTAACACTGTCGTTTTTTATCGGCCGTCATCAAAAAAAACATAAGGGGTAACACTGTCGTTTTTTATCAAAAAAAACATAAGGGGTAACACTGTCGTTTTTTATCGGCCGTCATCAAAAAAAACATAAGGGGTAACACTGTCGTTTTTTATCGGCCGTCATCAAAAAAAACATAAGGAGTAACACTCTCGTTTTTTATCGGCCGTCATCAAAAAAAACATAAGGGGTAACACTGTCGTTTTTTATCAAAAAAAACATAAGGGGTAACACTGTCGTTTTTTATCGGCCGTCATCAAAAAAAACATAAGGGGTAACACTGTCGTTTTTTATCGGCCTTCATCAAAATAAACATAAGGGGTAACACTGTAGTTTTTTATCGGCCGTCATTGTTTTTAGCTACTTTGGAGTTTTTAACTTGGATGCACTTTATTTTTATTCTTTTACTTTATTTGTTTTAATTTACTTTTAAACAAAGTCTTTCTTCTTCTTCTTCTTCACTGTCGTTTTTTATCAAAAAAACATAAGGGGTAACACTGTCGTTTTTTTCTGGCATTTTTGAAAAAAACGTAAGGGGTAACACTGTCGTTTTTTCTGGCAGTTTTGAAAAAAACATAAGGGTTAAGACTGTAGTTTTGAAAAAAATGTAAGGGGTAACACTGTCGTTTTTTTCTGGCTTTTTTTAAAAAAACGTAAGGGGTAACACTGTCGTTCTTTTCTGGCATTTTTGAAAAAAACGTAAGGGGTAACACTGTCGTTTTGAAAAAAACGTGAGGTGTAACACTGTCGTTTTGAAAAAATCGTAAGGGGTAACACTGTCGTTTTGAAAAAAACGTAAGGGGTAACACTGTCCTTTTTTTCTTGCAGTTTTGAAAAAAATTTAAGGGGTAACACTGTCGTTTTTTATCAAAAAAAGACTTAAGGGGTAACACTGTCGTTTTTTATCGGCCGTCATCAAAAAAAACATGGGGGGTAACACTGTCGTTTTTTATCAAAAAAAACATAAGGGGTAACACTGTCGTATTTTATCAAAAAAAACATAAGGGGTAACACTGTCGTTTTTTATCAAAACATAAGGGGTAACACTGTCGTTTTTTATCGGCCGTCATCAAAAAAAACATAAGGGGTAACACTGTCGTTTTTTATCAAAAAAAAACATAAGGGGTAACACTGTCGTTTTTTATCGGCCGTCATCAAAAAAAACATAAGGGGTAATTTTTATCCAAAAAAACATAAGGGGTAACACTGTCGTTTTTTATCAAAAAAAACATAAGGGGTAACACTGTCGTTTTTTATCAAAAAAAACATAGGGGGTAACACTGTCGTTTTTTATCGGCCGTCATCAAAAAAAACATAAGGGGTAACACTGTCGTTTTTTATCAAAAAAAACATAAGGGGTAACACTGTCGTTTTTTATCGGCCGTCATCAAAAAAATCATAAGGGGTAACACTGTCGTTTTTTATCAAAAAAAACATAAGGGGTAACACTGTCGTTTTTTATCAAAAAAAACATAAGGGGTAACACTGTCGTTTTTTATCAAAAAAAACATAAGGGGTAACACTGTCGTTTTTTATCAAAAAAAACATAAGGGGTAACACTGTCGTTTTTTATCGGCCGTCATCAAAAAAAACATAAGGGGTAACACTGTCGTTTGTTATCGGCCATCATCAAAAGAAACATAAGGGGTAATACTGTCGTATTTTATCAAAAAAACCATAAGGGGTAACACTGTCGTTTTTTATCAAAACATAAGGGGTAACACTGTCGTTTTTTATCGGCCGTCATCAAAAAAAACATAAGGGGTAACACTGTCGTTTTTTATCAAAAAAAAACATAAGGGGTAACACTGTCGTTTTTTATCGGCCGTCATCAAAAGAAACATAAGGGGTAATACTGTCGTATTTTATCAAAAAAAACCATAAGGGGTAACACTGTCGTTTTTTATCAAAACATAAGGGGTAACACTGTCGTTTTTTATCGGCCGTCATCAAAAAAAACATAAGGGGTAACACTGTCGTTTTTTATCAAAAAAAACATAAGGGGTAACACTGTCGTTTTTTATCAAAAAAAACATAAGGGGTAACACTGTCGTTTTTTATCGGCCGTCATCAAAAAAAACATAAGGGGTAACACTGTCGTTTTTTATCAAAAAAAACATCAGGGGTAACACTGTCGTTTTTTATCAAAAAAAGACTTAAGGGGTAACACTGTCGTTTTTTTATCAAAAAAAACATAAGGGGTAACACTGTCGTTTTTTATCGGCCGTCATCAAAAAAAACATAAGGGGTAACACTGTCGTTTTTTTTCAAAAAAAACATAAGGGGTAACACTGTCGTTTTTTATCAAAAAAAACATAAGGGGTAACACTGTCGTTTTTTATCGGCCGTCATCAAAAAAAACATAAGGGGTAACACTGTCGTTTTTTATCAAAAAAAACATAAGGGGTAACACTGTCGTTTTTTATCGGCCGTCATCAAAAAAAACATAAGGGGTAACACTGTCGTTTTTTATCGGCCGTCATCAAAAAAAACATAAGGAGTAACACTCTCGTTTTTTATTGGCCGTCATCAAAAAAAACATAAGGGGTAACACTGTCGTTTTTTATCAAAAAAAACATAAGGGGTAACACTGTCGTTTTTTATCGGCCGTCATCAAAAAAAACATAAGGGGTAACACTGTCGTTTTTTATCGGCCTTCATCAAAATAAACATAAGGGGTAACACTGTAGTTTTTTATCGGCCGTCATTGTTTTTAGCTACTTTGGAGTTTTTAACTTGGATGCACTTTATTTTTATTCTTTTACTTTATTTGTTTTAATTTACTTTTAAACAAAGTCTTTCTTCTTCTTCTTCTTCACTGTCGTTTTTTATCAAAAAAACATAAGGGGTAACACTGTCGTTTTTTTCTGGCATTTTTGAAAAAAACGTAAGGGGTAACACTGTCGTTTTTTCTGGCAGTTTTGAAAAAAACATAAGGGTTAAGACTGTAGTTTTGAAAAAAATGTAAGGGGTAACACTGTCGTTTTTTTCTGGCTTTTTTTAAAAAAACGTAAGGGGTAACACTGTCGTTCTTTTCTGGCATTTTTGAAAAAAACGTAAGGGGTAACACTGTCGTTTTGAAAAAAACGTGAGGTGTAACACTGTCGTTTTGAAAAAATCGTAAGGGGTAACACTGTCGTTTTGAAAAAAACGTAAGGGGTAACACTGTCCTTTTTTTCTTGCAGTTTTGAAAAAAATTTAAGGGGTAACACTGTCGTTTTGAAAAAAACGTAAGGGGTAACACTGTCGTTTTGAAGAAAACGTAAGGGGTAACACTGTCGTTTTGAAAAAAGCGTAAGGGGTAACACTGTCGTTTTGAAAAAAACGTAAGGGGTAACACTGTCGTTTTGAAAAAAACGTAAGGGGTAACACTGTCATTTTTTTCTTGCAGTTTTGAAAAACATGTAAGGGGTAACACTGTCGTTTTGAAAAAAACGTAAGGGGTAACACTGTCGTTTTGAAGAAGACGTAAGGGGTAACACTGTCGTTTTGAAAAAAGCGTAAGGGGTAACACTGTCGTTCTTTTCTGGCATTTTTGAAAAAAACGTAAGGGGTAACACTGTCGTTTTTTTCTGGCTTTTTTGAAAAAAGCGTAAGGGGTAACACTGTCGTTTTGAAAAAAACGTAAGGGGTAACACTGTCGTTTTGAAAAAAACGTAAGGGGTAACACTGTCATTTTTTTCTTGCAGTTTTGAAAAACATGTAAGGGGTAACACTGTCATTTTGAAAAAAACTTAAGGGGTAACACTGTCGTTTTGAAGAAGACGTAAGGGGTAACACTGTCGTTTTGAAAAAAGCGTAAGGGGTAACACTGTCGTTTTTTTCTGGCATTTTTTAAAAAAACGTAAGGGGTAACACTGTCGTTTTGAAAAAAACGTAAGGGGTAACACTGTCGTTTTTTTCTGTCGTTTTGAAGAAGACGTAAGGGGTAACACTGTCGTTTTGAAAAAAGCGTAAGGGGTAACACTGTCGTTCTTTTCTGGCATTTTTGAAAAAAACTTAAGGGGTAACATTGTCGTTTTTTTCTGGCATTTTTGAAAAAAACGTAAGGGGTAACACTGTCGTTTTTTTCTGGCATTTTTGAAAAAAATGTAAGGGGTAACACTGTCGTTTTGAAAAAAGCGTAAGGGGTAACACTGTCATTTTGAAAAAAACGTAAGGGGTAACACTGTCGTTTTGAAAAAAACGTAAGGGGTAACACTGTCGTTTTGAAAAAAACGTAAGGGGTAACACTGTCATTTTTTTCTTGCAGTTTTGAAAAACATGTAAGGGGTAACACTGTCGTTTTGAAAAAAACGTAAGGGGTAACACTGTCGTTTTGAAGAAGACGTAAGGGGTAACACTGTCGTTTTGAAAAAAGCGTAATGGGTAACACTGTCGTTCTTTTCTGGCATTTTTGAAAAAAACGTAAGGGGTAACATTGTCGTTTTTTTCTGGCATTTTTGAAAAAAACGTAAGGGGTAACACTGTCGTTTTGAAAAAAGCGTAAGGGGTAACACTGTCGTTTTGAAAAAACGTAAGGGGTAACACTGTCGTTTTTTATCGGCCGTCATCAAAAAAAACATAAGGGGTAACACTGTCGTTTTTTATCAAAAAAAACATCAGGGGTAACACTGTCGTTTTTTATCAAAAAAAGACTTATGGGGTAACACTGTCGTTTTTTATCAAAAAAAACATAAGGGGTAACACTGTCGTTTTTTATCGGCCGTCATCAAAAAAAACATAAGGGGCAACACTGTCGTTTTTTATCGGCCGTCATCAAAAAAAACATAAGGGGTAACACTGTCGTTTTTTATCAAAAAAAACAAAAGGGGTAACACTGTCGTTTTTTATCAAAACATAAGGGGTAACACTGTCGTTTTTTATCGGCCGTCATCAAAAAAAACATAAGGGGTAACACTGTCGTTTTTTATCAAAAAAAACATAAGGGGTAACACTGTCGTTTTTTATCAAAAAAAACATAAGGGGTAACACTGTCGTTTTTTATCGGCCGTCATCAAAAAAAACATAAGGGGTAACACTGTCGTTTTTTATCAAAAAAAACATAAGGGGTAACACTGTCGTTTTTTATCAAAAAAAACATAAGGGGTAACACTGTCGTTTTTTATCAAAAAAAACATAAGGGGTAACACTGTCGTTTTTTATCGGCCGTCATCAAAAAAAACATAAGGGGTAACACTGTCGTTTTTTATCAAAATAAACATAAGGGGTAACACTGTCGTTTTTAATCAAAAAAAACATAAGGGGTAACACTGTCGTTTTTTATCGGCCGTCATCAAAAAAAACATAAGGGGTAACACTGTCGTTTTTTATCAAAAAAAACAAAAGGGGTAACACTGTCGTTTTTTATCAAAACATAAGGGGTAACACTGTCGTTTTTTAACGGCCGTCATCAAAAAAAACATAAGGGGTAACACTGTCGTTTTTTATAAAAAAAAACATAAGGGGTAACACTGTCGTTTTTTATCGGCCGTCATCAAAAAAAACATAAGGGGTAACACTGTCGTTTTTTATCAAAAAAAACATAAGGGGTAACACTGTCGTTTTTTATCAAAAAAAACATAAGGGGTAACACTGTCGTTTTTTATCAAAAAAAACATAAGGGGTAACACTGTCGTTTTTTATCGGCCGTCATCAAAAAAAACATAAGGGGTAACACTGTCGTTTTTTATCAAAAAAAACATAAGGGGTAACACTGTCGTTTTTAATCAAAAAAAACATAAGGGGTAACACTGTCGTTTTTTATCGGCCGTCATCAAAAAAAACATAAGGGGTAACACTGTCGTTTTTTATCGGCCGTCATCAAAAAAAACATAAGGGGTAACACTGTCGTTTTTTATCGGCCGTCATCAAAAAAAACATAAGGGGTAACACTGTCGTTTTTTATCAAAAAAAACATCAGGGGTAACACTGTCGTTTTTTATCAAAAAAAGACTTAAGGGGTAACACTGTCGTTTTTTATCAAAAAAAACATAAGGGGTAACACTGTCGTTTTTTATCGGCCGTCATCAAAAAAAACATAAGGGGCAACACTGTCGTTTTTTATCGGCCGTCATCAAAAAAAACATAAGGGGTAACACTGTCGTTTTTTATCAAAAAAAACATCAGGGGTAACACTGTCGTTTTTTATCAAAAAAAGACTTAAGGGGTAACACTGTCGTTTTTTATCAAAAAAAACATAAGGGGTAACACTGTCGTTTTTTATCGGCCGTCATCAAAAAAAACATAAGGGGCAACACTGTCGTTTTTTATCGGCCGTCATCAAAAAAAACATAAGGGGTAACACTGTCGTTTTTTATCAAAAAAAAAAAAGGGGTAACACTGTCGTTTTTTATCAAAACATAAGGGGTAACACTGTCGTTTTTTATCGGCCGTCATCAAAAAAAACATAAGGGGTAACACTGTCGTTTTTTATAAAAAAAAACATAAGGGGTAACACTGTCGTTTTTTATCGGCCGTCATCAAAAAAAACATAAGGGGTAACACTGTCGTTTTTTATCAAAAAAAACATAAGGGGTAACACTGTCGTTTTTTATCAAAAAAAACATAAGGGGTAACACTGTCGTTTTTTATCAAAAAAAACATAAGGGGTAACACTGTCGTTTTTTATCGGCCGTCATCAAAAAAAACATAAGGGGTAACACTGTCGTTTTTTATCAAAATAAACATAAGGGGTAACACTGTCGTTTTTAATCAAAAAAAACATAAGGGGTAACACTGTCGTTTTTTATCGGCCGTCATCAAAAAAAACATAAGGGGTAACACTGTCGTTTTTTATCAAAAAAAACAAAAGGGGTAACACTGTCGTTTTTTATCAAAACATAAGGGGTAACACTGTCGTTTTTTATCGGCCGTCATCAAAAAAAACATAAGGGGTAACACTGTCGTTTTTTATAAAAAAAAACATAAGGGGTAACACTGTCGTTTTTTATTGGCCGTCATCAAAAAAAACATAAGGGGTAACACTGTCGTTTTTTATCAAAAAAAACATAAGGGGTAACACTGTCGTTTTTTATCAAAAAAAACATAAGGGGTAACACTGTCGTTTTTTATCAAAAAAAACATAAGGGGTAACACTGTCGTTTTTTATCGGCCGTCATCAAAAAAAACATAAGGGGTAACACTGTCGTTTTTTATCAAAAAAAACATAAGGGGTAACACTGTCGTTTTTAATCAAAAAAAACATAAGGGGTAACACTGTCGTTTTTTATCGGCCGTCATCAAAAAAAACATAAGGGGTAACACTGTCGTTTTTTATCGGCCGTCATCAAAAAAAACATAAGGGGTAACACTGTCGTTTTTTATCGGCTGTCATCAAAAAAAACATAAGGGGTAACACTGTCGTTTTTTATCGGCCGTCATCAAAAAAAACATAAGGGGTAACACTGTCGTTTTTTATCAAAAAAAACATAAGGGGTAACACTGTCGTTTTTTATCAAAAAAAACATAAGGGGTAACACTGTCGTTTTTTATCGGCCGT
The DNA here is from genome assembly GCF_902167405.1 of Gadus morhua. NCBI lineage: Eukaryota > Metazoa > Chordata > Actinopteri > Gadiformes > Gadidae > Gadus > Gadus morhua. Next base: position 21,482,802 of record NC_044066.1, on the reverse strand, counting down.
CATCAAAAAAAACATAAGGGGTAACACTGTCGTTTTTTATCGGCCGTCATCAAAAGAAACATAAGGGGTAATACTGTCGTATTTTATCAAAAAAACCATAAGGGGTAACACTGTCGTTTTTTATCAAAACATAAGGGGTAACACTGTCGTTTTTTATCGGCCGTCATCAAAAAAAACATAAGGGGTAACACTGTCGTTTTTTATCAAAAAAAACATAAGGGGTAACACTGTCGTTTTTTATCAAAAAAAAACATAAGGGGTAACACTGTCGTTTTTTATCGGCCGTCATCAAAAAAAACATAAGGGGTAACACTGTCGTTTTTTATCGGCCGTCATCAAAAAAAACATAAGGGGTAACACTGTCGTTTTTTATCAAAAAAAACATAAGGGGTAACACTGTCGTTTTTTATCAAAAAAAACATAAGGGGTAACACTGTCGTTTTTTATCGGCCGTCATCAAAAAAAACATAAGGGGTAACACTGTCGTTTTTTATCAAAAAAAACATCAGGGGTAACACTGTCGTTTTTTATCAAAAAAAGACTTAAGGGGTAACACTGTCGTTTTTTATCAAAAAAAACATAAGGGGTAACACTGTCGTTTTTTATCGGCCGTCATCAAAAAAAACATAAGGGGTAACACTGTCGTTTTTTATCAAAAAAAACATAAGGGGTAACACTGTCGTTTTTTATCAAAAAAAACATAAGGGGTAACACTGTCGTTTTTTATCGGCCGTCATCAAAAAAAACATAAGGGGTAACACTGTCGTTTTTTATCAAAAAAAACATAAGGGGTAACACTGTCGTTTTTTATCAAAAAAAACATAAGGGGTAACACTGTCGTTTTTTATGGGCCGTCATCAAATAGATAATAATATCTGACACTGACGTTTATTATCAAAGCTCGGGCGGCTTAGCTCAGTAGGCAGAGCAGTTGTCTTGAAACTGAAAGGTTGGTTGTTCGATCCCCAGCTCCTCCTGGCTGGGAGATTATAGTACAATTAAAAACATAGGGGGTAACAATGTCGTTTTTTATCGGCCGTCATCAAAAAAAACATAAGGGGTCGTTTTTTATCAAAAAAACATAAGGGGTAGCACTGTCGTTTTTTATTAAAAAAAACATAAGGGGTAACACTGTCGTTTTTTATCAAAAAAAACATAAGGGGTAACACTGTCGTTTTTTATCGGCCGTCATCAAAAAAAACATAAGGGGTAACACTGTCGTTTTTTATCAAAAAAAACATAAGGGGTAACACTGTCGTTTTTTATCGGCCGTCATCAAAAAAAACATAAGGGGTAACACTGTCGTTTTTTATCGGCCGTCATCAAAAAAAACATAAGGAGTAACACTCTCGTTTTTTATCGGCCGTCATCAAAAAAAACATAAGGGGTAACACTGTCGTTTTTTATCAAAAAAAACATAAGGGGTAACACTGTCGTTTTTTATCGGCCGTCATCAAAAAAAACATAAGGGGTAACACTGTCGTTTTTTATCGGCCTTCATCAAAATAAACATAAGGGGTAACACTGTAGTTTTTTATCGGCCGTCATTGTTTTTAGCTACTTTGGAGTTTTTAACTTGGATGCACTTTATTTTTATTCTTTTACTTTATTTGTTTTAATTTACTTTTAAACAAAGTCTTTCTTCTTCTTCTTCTTCACTGTCGTTTTTTATCAAAAAAACATAAGGGGTAACACTGTCGTTTTTTTCTGGCATTTTTGAAAAAAACGTAAGGGGTAACACTGTCGTTTTTTTCTGGCAGTTTTGAAAAAAACATAAGGGTTAAGACTGTAGTTTTGAAAAAAATGTAAGGGGTAACACTGTCGTTTTTTTCTGGCTTTTTTTAAAAAAACGTAAGGGGTAACACTGTCGTTCTTTTCTGGCATTTTTGAAAAAAACGTAAGGGGTAACACTGTCGTTTTGAAAAAAACGTGAGGTGTAACACTGTCGTTTTCAAAAAATCGTAAGGGGTAACACTGTCGTTTTGAAAAAAACGTAAGGGGTAACACTGTCCTTTTTTTCTTGCAGTTTTGAAAAAAATTTAAGGGGTAACACTGTCGTTTTGAAAAAAACGTAAGGGGTAACACTGTCGTTTTGAAGAAAACGTAAGGGGTAACACTGTCGTTTTGAAAAAAGCGTAAGGGGTAACACTGTCGTTTTGAAAAAAACGTAAGGGGTAACACTGTCGTTTTGAAAAAAACGTAAGGGGTAACACTGTCATTTTTTTCTTGCAGTTTTGAAAAACATGTAAGGGGTAACACTGTCGTTTTGAAAAAAACGTAAGGGGTAACACTGTCGTTTTGAAGAAGACGTAAGGGGTAACACTGTCGTTTTGAAAAAAGCGTAAGGGGTAACACTGTCGTTCTTTTCTGGCATTTTTGAAAAAAACGTAAGGGGTAACACTGTCGTTTTTTTCTGGCTTTTTTGAAAAAAGCGTAAGGGGTAACACTGTCGTTTTGAAAAAAACGTAAGGGGTAACACTGTCGTTTTGAAAAAAACGTAAGGGGTAACACTGTCATTTTTTTCTTGCAGTTTTGAAAAACATGTAAGGGGTAACACTGTCGTTTTGAAAAAAACGTAAGGGGTAACACTGTCGTTTTGAAGAAGACGTAAGGGGTAACACTGTCGTTTTGAAAAAAGCGTGAGGGGTAACACTGTCGTTTTTTTCTGGCATTTTTTAAAAAAACGTAAGGGGTAACACTGTCGTTTTGAAAAAAACGTAAGGGGTAACACTGTCGTTTTTTTTCTGTCGTTTTGAAGAAGACGTAAGGGGTAACACTGTCGTTTTGAAAAAAGCGTAAGGGGTAACACTGTCGTTCTTTTCTGGCATTTTTGAAAAAAACTTAAGGGGTAACATTGTCGTTTTTTTCTGGCATTTTTTAAAAAAACGTAAGGGGTAACACTGTCGTTTTTTTCTGGCATTTTTGAAAAAAATGTAAGGGGTAACACTGTCGTTTTGAAAAAAGCGTAAGGGGTAACACTGTCATTTTGAAAAAAACGTAAGGGGTAACACTGTCGTTTTGAAAAAAACGTAAGGGGTAACACTGTCGTTTTGAAAAAAACGTAAGGGGTAACACTGTCATTTTTTTCTTGCAGTTTTGAAAAACATGTAAGGGGTAACACTGTCGTTTTGAAAAAAACGTAAGGGGTAACACTGTCGTTTTGAAGAAGACGTAAGGGGTAACACTGTCGTTTTGAAAAAAGCGTAATGGGTAACACTGTCGTTCTTTTCTGGCATTTTTGAAAAAAACGTAAGGGGTAACATTGTCGTTTTTTTCTGGCATTTTTGAAAAAAACGTAAGGGGTAACACTGTCGTTTTGAAAAAAGCGTAAGGGGTAACACTGTCGTTTTGAAAAAATGTAAGGGGTAACACTGTCGTTTTTTTCTGGCATTTTTGAAAAAAATGTAAGGGGTAACACTGTCGTTTTGAAAAAAGCGTAAGGGGTAACACTGTCGTTTTGAAAAAAACGTAAGGGGTAACACTGTCGTTTTGAAAAAAAAGTAAGGGGTAACACTGTCATTTTTTTCTTGCAGTTTTGAAAAACATGTAAGGGGTAACACTGTCGTTTTGAAAAAAACGTAAGGGGTAACACTGTCGTTTTGAAGAAGACGTAAGGGGTAACACTGTCGTTTTGAAAAAAGCGTAAGGGGTAACACTGTCGTTCTTTTCTGGCATTTTTTAAAAAACGTAAGGGGTAACACTGTCGTTTTTTTTCTGGCATTTTTGAAAAAAACGTAAGGGGTAACACTGTCGTTTTGAAAAAAACGTAAGGGGTAACACTGTCGTTTTTTTCTGGCATTTTTGAAAAAAATGTAAGGGGCAACACTGTCGTTTTGAAAAAAACGTAAGGGGTAACACTGTCGTTTTGAAGAAGACGTAAGGGGTAACACTGTCGTTTTGAAAAAAGCGTAAGGGGTAACACTGTCGTTCTTTTCTGGCATTTTTGAAAAAAACGTAAGGGGTAACACTGTCGTTTTTTTCTGGCTTTTTTGAAAAAAACGTAAGGGGTAACACTCGTTTTTTTCTGGCATTTTTGAAAAAAACGTAAGGGGTAACACTGTCGTTTTGAAAAAAACTTAAGGGGTAACACTGTCGTTTTTTTCTGGCATTTTTGAAAAAAATGTAAGGGGTAACACTGTCATTTTGAAAAAAATGTGAGGGGTAACACTGTCGTTTTTTTCTGGTAGTTTTGAAATAAACGTAAACGGTAACACTGTCGTTTTGAAAAAAGTGAGGGGTAACACTGTCGTATTATATGACGTTTTGAAATGAAAAGTAAGGGTCGGCTTACCTCAGGAGGTAGAGCCGTTGTTTTTTTCAATCCCGAGCTCCTCCTAGCTGATTGTTGATGTGTCTCTGGGCAAGTAAGTTAACCCTAACTGCTCATAAGGGTTAACTTACTTTTTATCAAAAAAAACATAAGGGGTAACACTGTTGTTTTTTATTCCAAGTCATCAAATAAAACGTAAGGGGTAACACTGTCGTTTTTTATCAGCCGTCATCAAAAAAAACATAAGGGGTAACACTGTTGTTTTTTATCGGCCGTCATCAAAAAAAACATAAGGGGTAACACTCTCGTTTTTTATCGGCCGTCATCAAAAAAAACATAAGGGGTAACACTGTCGTTTTTTATCGGCCGTCATCAAAAAAAACATAAGCGGTAACACTGTCGTTTTTTATCGGCCGTCATCAAAAAAAACATAAGGGGTAACACTGTCGTTTTTTATCGGCCGTCATCAAAAAAAACATAAGGAGTAACACTGTCGTTTTTTATCGGCCGTCATCAAAAAAAACATAAGGGGTAACACTGTGTCGTTTTTTATCGTTTTTAGCTACTTTGGAGTTTTTAACTTGGATGCACTTTATTTTTATTATTTTACTTTATTTGTTTTAACTTACTTTTAAACAAAGTCTTTCTTCTTCTTCTTCTTCACTGTCGTTTTTTATCAAAAAAAACATAAGGGGTAACACTGTCGTTTTTTTCTGGCATTTTTGAAAAAAACGTAAGGGGTAACACTGTCGTTTTTTTTGGCAGTTTTGAAAAAAAACATAAGGGGTAACACTGTAGTTTTGAAAAAAAACGTAAGGGGTAACACTGTCGTTTTTTTCTGGCTTTTTTTAAAAAAACGTAAGGGGTAACACTGTCGTTTTTTTCTGGCTTTTTTGAAAAAAACATAAGGGGTAACACTGTCGTTTTTTTCTGGCTTTTTTGAAAAAAACGTAAGGGGTAACACTGTCGTTTTGAAAAAAACGTGAGGTGTAACACTGTCGTTTTGAAAAAAACGTAAGGGGTAACACTGTCGTTTTGAAGAAAACGCAAGGGGTAACTGTCGTTTTGAAAAAAGCGTAAGGGGTAACACTGTCGTTTTGAAAAAAACGTAAGGGGTAACACTGTCATTTTTTTCTTGCAGTTTTGAAAAACATGTATGGGGTAACACTGTCGTTTTGAAAAAAACGTAAGGGGTAACACTGTCGTTTTGAAGAAGACGTAAGGGGTAACACTGTCGTTTTGAAAAAAACGTAAGGGGTAACACTGTCGTTTTTTTCTGGCATTTTTGAAAGAAATGTAAGGGGTAACACTGTCATTTTGAAAAAAATGTGAGGGGTAACACTGTCATTTCTTTCTGGTAGTTTTGAAATAAACGTAAATGGTAACACTGTCGTTTTGAAAAAAATGAGGGGTAACACTGTCGTATTATATGACGTTTTGAAATGAAAAGTAAGGGTCGGCTTACCTAGAGCCGTTGTTTGTCGTTTTTTATCGGCCGTCATCAAAAGAAACATAAGGGGTAACACTGTCGTTTTTTATCGGCCTTCATCAAAATATACATAAAAAAAACTGTAAGGGGTAACACTGTCGTTTTGAAAAAAGCGTAAGGGGTAACACTGTCATTTTGAAAAAAACGTAAGGGGTAACACTGTCGTTTTGAAAAAAACGTAAGGGGTAACACTGTCGTTTTGAAAAAAACGTAAGGGGTAACACTGTCATTTTTTTCTTGCAGTTTTGAAAAACATGTAAGGGGTAACACTGTCGTTTTGAAAAAAACGTAAGGGGTAACACTGTCGTTTTGAAGAAGACGTAAGGGGTAACACTGTCGTTTTGAAAAAAGCGTAATGGGTAACACTGTCGTTCTTTTCTGGCATTTTTGAAAAAAACGTAAGGGGTAACATTGTCGTTTTTTTCTGGCATTCTTGAAAAAAACGTAAGGGGTAACACTGTCGTTTTGAAAAAAGCGTAAGGGGTAACACTGTCGTTTTGAAAAAACGTAAGGGGTAACACTGTCGTTTTTTTCTGGCATTTTTGAAAAAAATGTAAGGGGTAACACTGTCGTTTTGAAAAAAGCGTAAGGGGTAACACTGTCGTTTTGAAAAAAACGTAAGGGGTAACACTGTCGTTTTGAAAAAAAAGTAAGGGGTAACACTGTCATTTTTTTCTTGCAGTTTTGAAAAACATGTAAGGGGTAACACTGTCGTTTTGAAAAAAACGTAAGGGGTAACACTGTCGTTTTGAAGAAGACGTAAGGGGTAACACTGTCGTTTTGAAAAAAGCGTAAGGGGTAACACTGTCGTTCTTTTCTGGCATTTTTTAAAAAAACGTAAGGGGTAACACTGTCGTTTTTTTCTGGCATTTTTTAAAAAAACGTAAGGGGTAACACTGTCGTTTTGAAAAAAACGTAAGGGGTAACACTGTCGTTTTTTTCTGGCATTTTTGAAAAAAATGTAAGGGGTAACACTGTCGTTTTGAAAAAAGCGTAAGGGGTAACACTGTCGTTTTGAAAAAAACGTAAGGGGTAACACTGTCGTTTTGAAAAAAACGTAAGGGGTAACACTGTCATTTTTTTCTAGCAGTTTTGAAAAACATGTAAGGGGCAACACTGTCGTTTTGAAAAAAACGTAAGGGGTAACACTGTCGTTTTGAAGAAGACGTAAGGGGTAACACTGTCGTTTTGAAAAAAGCGTAAGGGGTAACACTGTCGTTCTTTTCTGGCATTTTTGAAAAAAACGTAAGGGGTAACACTGTCGTTTTTTTCTGGCTTTTTTGAAAAAAACGTAAGGGGTAACACTGTCGTTTTTTTCTGGCATTTTTGAAAAAAACGTAAGGGGTAACACTGTCGTTTTGAAAAAAACTTAAGGGGTAACACTGTCGTTTTTTTCTGGCATTTTTGAAAAAAATGTAAGGGGTAACACTGTCATTTTGAAAAAAATGTGAGGGGTAACACTGTCGTTTTTTTCTGGTAGTTTTGAAATAAACGTAAACGGTAACACTGTCGTTTTGAAAAAAGTGAGGGGTAACACTGTCGTATTATATGACGTTTTGAAATGAAAAGTAAGGGTCGGCTTACCTCAGGAGGTAGAGCCGTTGTTTTTTTCAATCCCGAGCTCCTCCTAGCTGATTGTTGATGTGTCTCTGGGCAAGTAAGTTAACCCTAACTGCTCATAAGGGTTAACTTACTTTTTATCAAAAAAAACATAAGGGGTAACACTGTTGTTTTTTATTCCAAGTCATCAAATAAAACGTAAGGGGTAACACTGTCGTTTTTTATCAGCCGTCATCAAAAAAAACATAAGGGGTAACACTGTTGTTTTTTATCGGCCGTCATCAAAAAAAACATAAGGGGTAACACTCTCGTTTTTTATGGGCCGTCATCAAAAAAAACATAAGGGGTAACACTGTCGTTTTTTATCGGCCGTCATCAAAAAAAACATAAGCGGTAACACTGTCGTTTTTTATCGGCCGTCATCAAAAAAAACATAAGGGGTAACACTGTCGTTTTTTATCGGCCGTCATCAAAAAAAACATAAGGAGTAACACTGTCGTTTTTTATCGGCCGTCATCAAAAAAAACATAAGGGGTAACACTGTCGTTTTTTATCAAGAAAAACATGAGGGGTAACACTGTTGTTTTTTATCGGCCTTCATCAAAAAAAACATAAGGGGTAACGCTGTCGTTTTTTATCAAAAAAAACATAAGGGGTAACACTGTCGTTTTTTTCTGGCATTTTTGAAAAAAACGTAAGGGGTAACACTGTCGTTTTTTCTGGCAGTTTTGAAAAAAACATAAGGGTTAAGACTGTAGTTTTGAAAAAAATGTAAGGGGTAACACTGTCGTTTTTTTCTGGCTTTTTTTAAAAAAACGTAAGGGGTAACACTGTCGTTCTTTTCTGGCATTTTTGAAAAAAACGTAAGGGGTAACACTGTCGTTTTGAAAAAAACGTGAGGTGTAACACTGTCGTTTTGAAAAAATCGTAAGGGGTAACACTGTCGTTTTGAAAAAAACGTAAGGGGTAACACTGTCCTTTTTTTCTTGCAGTTTTGAAAAAAATTTAAGGGGTAACACTGTCGTTTTGAAAAAAACGTAAGGGGTAACACTGTCGTTTTGAAGAAAACGTAAGGGGTAACACTGTCGTTTTGAAAAAAGCGTAAGGGGTAACACTGTCGTTTTGAAAAAAACGTAAGGGGTAACACTGTCGTTTTGAAAAAAACGTAAGGGGTAACACTGTCATTTTTTTCTTGCAGTTTTGAAAAACATGTAAGGGGTAACACTGTCGTTTTGAAAAAAACGTAAGGGGTAACACTGTCGTTTTGAAGAAGACGTAAGGGGTAACACTGTCGTTTTGAAAAAAGCGTAAGGGGTAACACTGTCGTTCTTTTCTGGCATTTTTGAAAAAAACGTAAGGGGTAACACTGTCGTTTTTTTCTGGCTTTTTTGAAAAAAGCGTAAGGGGTAACACTGTCGTTTTGAAAAAAACGTAAGGGGTAACACTGTCGTTTTGAAAAAAACGTAAGGGGTAACACTGTCATTTTTTTCTTGCAGTTTTGAAAAACATGTAAGGGGTAACACTGTCGTTTTGAAAAAAACGTAAGGGGTAACACTGTCGTTTTGAAGAAGACGTAAGGGGTAACACTGTCGTTTTGAAAAAAGCGTAAGGGGTAACACTGTCGTTTTTTTCTGGCATTTTTTAAAAAAACGTAAGGGGTAACACTGTCGTTTTGAAAAAAACGTAAGGGGTAACACTGTCGTTTTTTTCTGTCGTTTTGAAGAAGACGTAAGGGGTAACACTGTCGTTTTGAAAAAAGCGTAAGGGGTAACACTGTCGTTCTTTTCTGGCATTTTTGAAAAAAACTTAAGGGGTAACATTGTCGTTTTTTTCTGGCATTTTTGAAAAAAACGTAAGGGGTAACACTGTCGTTTTTTTCTGGCATTTTTGAAAAAAATGTAAGGGGTAACACTGTCGTTTTGAAAAAAGCGTAAGGGGTAACACTGTCATTTTGAAAAAAACGTAAGGGGTAACACTGTCGTTTTGAAAAAAACGTAAGGGGTAACACTGTCGTTTTGAAAAAAACGTAAGGGGTAACACTGTCATTTTTTTCTTGCAGTTTTGAAAAACATGTAAGGGGTAACACTGTCGTTTTGAAAAAAACGTAAGGGGTAACACTGTCGTTTTGAAGAAGACGTAAGGGGTAACACTGTCGTTTTGAAAAAAGCGTAATGGGTAACACTGTCGTTCTTTTCTGGCATTTTTGAAAAAAACGTAAGGGGTAACATTGTCGTTTTTTTCTGGCATTTTTGAAAAAAACGTAAGGGGTAACACTGTCGTTTTGAAAAAAGCGTAAGGGGTAACACTGTCGTTTTGAAAAAACGTAAGGGGTAACACTGTCGTTTTTTTCTGGCATTTTTGAAAAAAATGTAAGGGGTAACACTGTCGTTTTGAAAAAAGCGTAAGGGGTAACACTGTCGTTTTGAAAAAAACGTAAGGGGTAACACTGTCGTTTTGAAAAAAAAGTAAGGGGTAACACTGTCATTTTTTTCTTGCAGTTTTGAAAAACATGTAAGGGGTAACACTGTCGTTTTGAAAAAAACGTAAGGGGTAACACTGTCGTTTTGAAGAAGACGTAAGGGGTAACACTGTCGTTTTGAAAAAGCGTAAGGGGTAACACTGTCGTTCTTTTCTGGCATTTTTTAAAAAAACGTAAGGGGTAACACTGTCGTTTTTTTCTGGCATTTTTTAAAAAAACGTAAGGGGTAACACTGTCGTTTTGAAAAAAACGTAAGGGGTAACACTGTCGTTTTTTTCTGGCATTTTTGAAAAAAATGTAAGGGGTAACACTGTCGTTTTGAAAAAAGCGTAAGGGGTAACACTGTCGTTTTGAAAAAAACGTAAGGGGTAACACTGTCGTTTTGAAAAAAACGTAAGGGGTAACACTGTCATTTTTTTCTAGCAGTTTTGAAAAACATGTAAGGGGCAACACTGTCGTTTTGAAAAAAACGTAAGGGGTAACACTGTCGTTTTGAAGAAGACGTAAGGGGTAACACTGTCGTTTTGAAAAAAGCGTAAGGGGTAACACTGTCGTTCTTTTCTGGCATTTTTGAAAAAAACGTAAGGGGTAACACTGTCGTTTTTTTCTGGCTTTTTTGAAAAAAACGTAAGGGGTAACACTCGTTTTTTTCTGGCATTTTTGAAAAAAACGTAAGGGGTAACACTGTCGTTTTGAAAAAAACTTAAGGGGTAACACTGTCGTTTTTTTCTGGCATTTTTGAAAAAATGTAAGGGGTAACACTGTCATTTTGAAAAAAATGTGAGGGGTAACACTGTCGTTTTTTTCTGGTAGTTTTGAAATAAACGTAAACGGTAACACTGTCGTTTTGAAAAAAGTGAGGGGTAACACTGTCGTATTATATGACGTTTTGAAATGAAAAGTAAGGGTCGGCTTACCTCAGGAGGTAGAGCCGTTGTTTTTTTCAATCCCGAGCTCCTCCTAGCTGATTGTTGATGTGTCTCTGGGCAAGTAAGTTAACCCTAACTGCTCATAAGGGTTAACTTACTTTTTATCAAAAAAAACATAAGGGGTAACACTGTTGTTTTTTATTCCAAGTCATCAAATAAAACGTAAGGGGTAACACTGTCGTTTTTTATTAGCCGTCATCAAAAAAAACATAAGGGGTAACACTGTTGTTTTTTATCGGCCGTCATCAAAAAAAACATAAGGGGTAACACTCTCGTTTTTTATCGGCCGTCATCAAAAAAAACATAAGGGGTAACACTGTCGTTTTTTATCGGCCGTCATCAAAAAAAACATAAGCGGTAACACTGTCGTTTTTTATCGGCCGTCATCAAAAAAAACATAAGGGGTAACACTGTCGTTTTTTATCGGCCGTCATCAAAAAAAACATAAGGAGTAACACTGTCGTTTTTTATCGGCCGTCATCAAAAAAAACATAAGGGGTAACACTGTGTCGTTTTTTATCGTTTTTAGCTACTTTGGAGTTTTTAACTTGGATGCACTTTATTTTTATTATTTTACTTTATTTGTTTTAAATTACTTTTAAACAAAGTCTTTCTTCTTCTTCTTCTTCACTGTCGTTTTTTATCAAAAAAAACATAAGGGGTAACACTGTCGTTTTTTTCTGGCATTTTTGAAAAAAACGTAAGGGGTAACACTGTCGTTTTTTCTGGCAGTTTTGAAAAAAACATAAGGGGTAACACTGTAGTTTTGAAAAAAAACGTAAGGGGTAACACTGTCGTTTTTTTCTGGCTTTTTTTAAAAAAACGTAAGGGGTAACACTGTCGTTTTTTTCTGGCTTTTTTGAAAAAAACATAAGGGGTAACACTGTCGTTTTTTTCTGGCTTTTTTGAAAAAAACGTAAGGGGTAACACTGTCGTTTTGAAAAAAACGTGAGGTGTAACACTGTCGTTTTGAAAAAAACGTAAGGGGTAACACTGTCGTTTTGAAGAAAACGCAAGGGGTAACTGTCGTTTTGAAAAAAGCGTAAGGGGTAACACTGTCGTTTTGAAAAAAACGTAAGGGGTAACACTGTCATTTTTTTCTTGCAGTTTTGAAAAACATGTATGGGGTAACACTGTCGTTTTGAAAAAAACGTAAGGGGTAACACTGTCGTTTTGAAGAAGACGTAAGGGGTAACACTGTCGTTTTGAAAAAAACGTAAGGGGTAACACTGTCGTTTTTTTCTGGCATTTTTGAAAGAAATGTAAGGGGTAACACTGTCATTTTGAAAAAAATGTGAGGGGTAACACTGTCATTTCTTTCTGGTAGTTTTGAAATAAACGTAAATGGTAACACTGTCGTTTTGAAAAAAATGAGGGGTAACACTGTCGTATTATATGACGTTTTGAAATGAAAAGTAAGGGTCGGCTTACCTAGAGCCGTTGTTTGTCGTTTTTTATCGGCCGTCATCAAAAGAAACATAAGGGGTAACACTGTCGTTTTTTATCGGCCTTCATCAAAATATACATAAAAAAAACTGTAAGGGGTAACACTGTCGTTTTGAAAAAAGCGTAAGGGGTAACACTGTCATTTTGAAAAAAACGTAAGGGGTAACACTGTCGTTTTGAAAAAAACGTAAGGGGTAACACTGTCGTTTTGAAAAAAACGTAAGGGGTAACACTGTCATTTTTTTCTTGCAGTTTTGAAAAACATGTAAGGGGTAACACTGTCGTTTTGAAAAAAACGTAAGGGGCAACACTGTCGTTTTGAAGAAGACGTAAGGGGTAACACTGTCGTTTTGAAAAAAGCGTAATGGGTAACACTGTCGTTCTTTTCTGGCATTTTTGAAAAAAACGTAAGGGGTAACATTGTCGTTTTTTTCTGGCATTTTTGAAAAAAACGTAAGGGGTAACACTGTCGTTTTGAAAAAAGCGTAAGGGGTAACACTGTCGTTTTGAAAAAACGTAAGGGGTAACACTGTCGTTTTTTTCTGGCATTTTTGAAAAAAATGTAAGGGGTAACACTGTCGTTTTGAAAAAAGCGTAAGGGGTAACACTGTCGTTTTGAAAAAAACGTAAGGGGTAACACTGTCGTTTTGAAAAAAAAGTAAGGGGTAACACTGTCATTTTTTTCTTGCAGTTTTGAAAAACATGTAAGGGGTAACACTGTCGTTTTGAAAAAAACGTAAGGGGTAACACTGTCGTTTTGAAGAAGACGTAAGGGGTAACACTGTCGTTTTGAAAAAAGCGTAAGGGGTAACACTGTCGTTCTTTTCTGGCATTTTTTAAAAAAACGTAAGGGGTAACACTGTCGTTTTGAAAAAAACGTGAGGTGTAACACTGTCGTTTTGAAAAAAACGTAAGGGGTAACACTGTCGTTTTGAAGAAAACGCAAGGGGTAACTGTCGTTTTGAAAAAAGCGTAAGGGGTAACACTGTCGTTTTGAAAAAAACGTAAGGGGTAACACTGTCATTTTTTTCTTGCAGTTTTGAAAAACATGTATGGGGTAACACTGTCGTTTTGAAAAAAACGTAAGGGGTAACACTGTCGTTTTGAAGAAGACGTAAGGGGTAACACTGTCGTTTTGAAAAAAACGTAAGGGGTAACACTGTCGTTTTTTTCTGGCATTTTTGAAAGAAATGTAAGGGGTAACACTGTCATTTTGAAAAAAATGTGAGGGGTAACACTGTCATTTCTTTCTGGTAGTTTTGAAATAAACGTAAATGGTAACACTGTCGTTTTGAAAAAAATGAGGGGTAACACTGTCGTATTATATGACGTTTTGAAATGAAAAGTAAGGGTCGGCTTACCTAGAGCCGTTGTTTGTCGTTTTTTATCGGCCGTCATCAAAAGAAACATAAGGGGTAACACTGTCGTTTTTTATCGGCCTTCATCAAAATATACATAAAAAAAACTGTAAGGGGTAACACTGTCGTTTTGAAAAAAGCGTAAGGGGTAACACTGTCATTTTGAAAAAAACGTAAGGGGTAACACTGTCGTTTTGAAAAAAACGTAAGGGGTAACACTGTCGTTTTGAAAAAAACGTAAGGGGTAACACTGTCATTTTTTTCTTGCAGTTTTGAAAAACATGTAAGGGGTAACACTGTCGTTTTGAAAAAAACGTAAGGGGTAACACTGTCGTTTTGAAGAAGACGTAAGGGGTAACACTGTCGTTTTGAAAAAAGCGTAATGGGTAACACTGTCGTTCTTTTCTGGCATTTTTGAAAAAAACGTAAGGGGTAACATTGTCGTTTTTTTCTGGCATTTTTGAAAAAAACGTAAGGGGTAACACTGTCGTTTTGAAAAAAGCGTAAGGGGTAACACTGTCGTTTTGAAAAAACGTAAGGGGTAACACTGTCGTTTTTTTCTGGCATTTTTGAAAAAAATGTAAGGGGTAACACTGTCGTTTTGAAAAAAGCGTAAGGGGTAACACTGTCGTTTTGAAAAAAACGTAAGGGGTAACACTGTCGTTTTGAAAAAAAAGTAAGGGGTAACACTGTCATTTTTTTCTTGCAGTTTTGAAAAACATGTAAGGGGTAACACTGTCGTTTTGAAAAAAACGTAAGGGGTAACACTGTCGTTTTGAAGAAGACGTAAGGGGTAACACTGTCGTTTTGAAAAAAGCGTAAGGGGTAACACTGTCGTTCTTTTCTGGCATTTTTTAAAAAAACGTAAGGGGTAACACTGTCGTTTTTTTCTGGCATTTTTTAAAAAAACGTAAGGGGTAACACTGTCGTTTTGAAAAAAACGTAAGGGGTAACACTGTCGTTTTTTTCTGGCATTTTTGAAAAAAATGTAAGGGGTAACACTGTCGTTTTGAAAAAAGCGTAAGGGGTAACACTGTCGTTTTGAAAAAAACGTAAGGGGTAACACTGTCGTTTTGAAAAAAACGTAAGGGGTAACACTGTCATTTTTTTCTAGCAGTTTTGAAAAACATGTAAGGGGCAACACTGTCGTTTTGAAAAAAACGTAAGGGGTAACACTGTCGTTTTGAAGAAGACGTAAGGGGTAACACTGTCGTTTTGAAAAAAGCGTAAGGGGTAACACTGTCGTTCTTTTCTGGCATTTTTGAAAAAAACGTAAGGGGTAACACTGTCGTTTTTTTCTGGCTTTTTTGAAAAAAACGTAAGGGGTAACACTGTCGTTTTTTTCTGGCATTTTTGAAAAAAACGTAAGGGGTAACACTGTCGTTTTGAAAAAAACTTAAGGGGTAACACTGTCGTTTTTTTCTGGCATTTTTGAAAAAAATGTAAGGGGTAACACTGTCATTTTGAAAAAAATGTGAGGGGTAACACTGTCGTTTTTTTCTGGTAGTTTTGAAATAAACGTAAACGGTAACACTGTCGTTTTGAAAAAAGTGAGGGGTAACACTGTCGTATTATATGACGTTTTGAAATGAAAAGTAAGGGTCGGCTTACCTCAGGAGGTAGAGCCGTTGTTTTTTTCAATCCCGAGCTCCTCCTAGCTGATTGTTGATGTGTCTCTGGGCAAGTAAGTTAACCCTAACTGCTCATAAGGGTTAACTTACTTTTTATCAAAAAAAACATAAGGGGTAACACTGTTGTTTTTTATTCCAAGTCATCAAATAAAACGTAAGGGGTAACACTGTCGTTTTTTATCAGCCGTCATCAAAAAAAACATAAGGGGTAACACTGTTGTTTTTTATCGGCCGTCATCAAAAAAAACATAAGGGGTAACACTCTCGTTTTTTATCGGCCGTCATCAAAAAAAACATAAGGGGTAACACTGTCGTTTTTTATCGGCCGTCATCAAAAAAAACATAAGCGGTAACACTGTCGTTTTTTATCGGCCGTCATCAAAAAAAACATAAGGGGTAACACTGTCGTTTTTTATCGGCCGTCATCAAAAAAAACATAAGGAGTAACACTGTCGTTTTTTATCGGCCGTCATCAAAAAAAACATAAGGGGTAACACTGTCGTTTTTTATCAAGAAAAACATGAGGGGTAACACTGTTGTTTTTTATCGGCCTTCATCAAAAAAAACATAAGGGGTAACGCTGTCGTTTTTTATCAAAAAAAACATAAGGGGTAACACTGTCGTTTTTTATCGTTTTTAGCTACTTTGGAGTTTTTAACTTGGATGCACTTTATTTTTATTATTTTACTTTATTTGTTTTAACTTACTTTTAAACAAAGTCTTTCTTCTTCTTCTTCTTCACTGTCGTTTTTTATCAAAAAAAACATAAGGGGTAACACTGTCGTTTTTTTCTGGCATTTTTGAAAAAAACGTAAGGGGTAACACTGTCGTTTTTTCTGGCAGTTTTGAAAAAAACATAAGGGGTAACACTGTAGTTTTGAAAAAAAACGTAAGGGGTAACACTGTCGTTTTTTTCTGGCTTTTTTTAAAAAAACGTAAGGGGTAACACTGTCGTTTTTTTCTGGCTTTTTTGAAAAAAACATAAGGGGTAACACTGTCGTTTTTTTCTGGCTTTTGAAAAAAAACGTGAGGTGTAACACTGTCGTTTTGAAAAAAACGTAAGGGGTAACACTGTCGTTTTGAAGAAAACGCAAGGGGTAACTGTCGTTTTGAAAAAAGCGTAAGGGGTAACACTGTCGTTTTGAAAAAAACGTAAGGGGTAACACTGTCATTTTTTTCTTGCAGTTTTGAAAAACATGTATGGGGTAACACTGTCGTTTTGAAAAAAACGTAAGGGGTAACACTGTCGTTTTGAAGAAGACGTAAGGGGTAACACTGTCGTTTTGAAAAAAACGTAAGGGGTAACACTGTCGTTTTTTTCTGGCATTTTTGAAAGAAATGTAAGGGGTAACACTGTCATTTTGAAAAAAATGTGAGGGGTAACACTGTCATTTCTTTCTGGTAGTTTTGAAATAAACGTAAATGGTAACACTGTCGTTTTGAAAAAAATGAGGGGTAACACTGTCGTATTATATGACGTTTTGAAATGAAAAGTAAGGGTCGGCTTACCTAGAGCCGTTGTTTGTCGTTTTTTATCGGCCGTCATCAAAAGAAACATAAGGGGTAACACTGTCGTTTTTTATCGGCCTTCATCAAAATATACATAAAAAAAACTGTCGTTTTTTATCAAAAAAAACATAAGGGGTAACACTGTCGTTTTTTTATCGGCCGTCATTGTTTTTAGCTACTTTGGAGTTTTTAACTTGGATGCACTTTATTTTTATTCTTTTACTTTATTTGTTTTAACTTACTTTTAAACAAAGTCTTTCTTCTTCTTCTTCTTCTTCACTGTCGTTTTTTATCAAAAAAAACATAAGGGGTAACACTGTCGTTTTTTTCTGGCATTTTTGAAAAAAACGTAAGGGGTAACACTGTCGTTTTGAAAAAAACGTGAGGTGTAACACTGTCGTTTTGAAAAAAACGTAAGGGGTAACACTGTCGTTTTGAAAAAAGCGTAAGGGGTAACACTGTCGTTTTGAAAAAAACGTAAGGGGTAACACTGTCGTTTTGAAAAAAACGTAAGGGGTAACACTGTCATTTTTTTCTTGCAGTTTTGAAAAACATGTAAGGGGTAACACTGTCGTTTTGAAAAAAACGTAAGGGGTAACACTGTCGTTTTGAAGAAGACGTAAGGGGTAACACTGTCGTTTTGAAAAAAACGTAAGGGGTAACACTGTCGTTTTTTTCTGGCATTTTTGAAAAAAATGTAAGGGGTAACACTGTCACTTTGAAAAAAAATGTGAGGGGTAACACTGTCATTTTTTTCTGGTAGTTTTGAAATAAACGTAAATGGTAACACTGTCGTTTTGAAAAAAATGAGGGGTAACACTGTCGTATTATATGACGTTTTGAAATGAAAAGTAAGGGTCGGCTTACCTCAGGAGGTAGAGCCGTTGTTTGTTCAATCCCGAGCTCCTCCTAGCTGATTGTTGATGTGTCTCTGAGCAAGTAAGTTAACCCTAACTGCTCATAAGGGGTACATACAAACCTAAGGCGTAACACTGTCTTGTATTATCTGTCGTTTTGAAAAAAAACTTAAGGGGTAAAATTGTAGTTTTGAAAAAAAACGTTAGGGTAACACTGTTATTTATCTGTTGTTTTGAAAAAAATCAATGGGTAACACTGTCGTTTTGAAAAAAGACGTAAGGGGTAACACTGTCGTTATTTATCTGTCGTTGTGAATAAAAAAACACGGGGTAACTCGTTTTCCATCAGTCGTTTTGAAAAAAATAAATAAGGGGTAACACTGTCGTTTTGAAGAAACGTAAGGGATGACTGTCTTTTTGAAAAAAAACGTAAGGGGTAACACTGTCGTTTTTTTATGTCGTTTTTGAAAAAAATGTAACTGTCGTTTTGAAAAAACGTCAGTGGTACCGCTGTCGTTTTGAAGAAAACGTAAGGGGTAACTGTCTTTTTGAAAAAAACATAAGGGGCAACTGTCATTTATCTGTCATTTTTTTCTGGTAGTTTTGAAATAAACGTAAAGGGTAACACTGTCGTTTTGAAAAAAATGAGGGGTAACACTGTCGTATTATATGACGTTTTGAAATGAAAAGTAAGGGTCGGCTTACCTCAGGAGGTAGAGCCGTTGTTTGTTCAATCCCGAGCTCCTCCTAGCTGATTGTTGATGTGTCTCTGAGCAAGTAAGTTAACCCTAACTGCTCATAAGGGGTACATACAAACCTAAGGCGTAACACTGTCTTGTATTATCTGTCGTTTTGAAAAAAAACTTAAGGGGTAAAATTGTAGTTTTGAAAAAAACCGTTAGGGTAACACTGTTATTTATCTGTTGTTTTGAAAAAAATCAATGGGTAACACTGTCGTTTTGAAAAAAGACGTAAGGGGTAACACTGTCGTTATTTATCTGTCGTTGTGAATAAAAAAACACGGGGTAACTCGTTTTCCATCAGTCGTTTTGAAAAAAATAAATAAGGGGTAACACTGTCGTTTTGAAGAAACGTAAGGGATGACTGTCTTTTTGAAAAAAACGTAAGGGGTAACACTGTCGTTTTTTTATGTCGTTTTCAAAAAAAATGTAACTGTCGTTTTGAAAAAACGT
>NC_044066.1:20706581-20776581 GCF_902167405.1 Gadus morhua | reverse complement strand
ACAGGATGGCATGAGAGAGAGAGAGAGAGAGAGAGAGAGAGAGAGAGAGAGAGAGAGAGAGAGAGAGAGAGAGAGAGAGAGAGAGAGAGAGAAGGGGGGTTGGAGAGAGAGAGAGAGAGAGAGAGAGAGAGAGAGAGAGAGAGAAAGAAAGAGATACTGAGAGCCAGAGAGAGAGAGAAAGAAACACAGAGAGTGAGAGAGAGGGAAATTGCTTGCCGTGCAAGTACAAAGACACAAACATTTAATTTAACACCGGAATATCTCCACAGCTCCTATGTGTTCCTTCCTGTCTGCAATACGGAAGAGTCCATGGCGGATATCCCCCCCCCCCCCCCACCCCCACCCCTAGTGTACCAAGGGATAAAAACATACACATTATAGATGCAACCCCTACCCCCCAACACACACGAAGACACACATACACTACCTAACCCCCATCCCCTTCCTGTCCTCAATTGTCAGAGACTACTATTTGATTCACTGGACCAGACCAAGTCTAGGAGTGTCAGGGTATATGCGGGCAGAATTAGTGTTCTGTGATTAAATGTTCCTTTAAGAAGGCGTAAAGAATGATGCCACGTCTTTCACCTTTCAGCTGTTAATTGGATTTTTAGTGCAGCTTCATCATCAGGCAGGATGGTTGACACGGTTTGGTGGAAAATAGACGATCAATCAAAACCTATTTTACGTATTGGGTTGTTTTTTTAATCAACCGGTCCGAACGCTTGACAATGAAGCGCTTTCCTTGCAAAATGGACGGTGTTCAGAGCAGGGAATTGATTAATTACCCAGAAAAACCGCTGTCTCTTTGGTGTACTGATGTGTCTCAAATGGTGTCGTGAAAACAAACGTATTCACCCCCCCAGAGAGTTAAATACAGCTTGAAACGGCTTACTTTCAAAGTGTGACATATTCGCTGTTAAAAGCAGGACGAGGGCCAGGGTAAACAGTCGGCAGGGTGTTATGGTTTATTCTGAATTTGATTGGCTCGTGGGTGTACATCCACACGCATTGCATGATTATCTAACATAACAATGTGTTGGCATTCATTCAAAGTTTGCAGGTCAGACCATTTATATGAAAGAGTTCAAATTTAAGATATGCTTGGTTATATATACCGTTTTTGAAAACTATTTGCATAAAGAAACAACAAGGTAAGAGTCTTACACCAAGAACACAGAAACACCTTCAACCAAAAAAACACATTACCGGGAATTCAGATTGGCACCAACGCATCAACATCAAAGCTCGCCAAGGATTTGGTTTGATATACCATGAAAAAAAAAAAAAATCCTTTCAGTCGTCAACAATGCTCACATTCAACGCACTTTCAGTTCCATTCTGTATCCATTTACCTCTCTGTTCTCCTAACACAGGGACTTAAGCCAAAGCTGATAGGCCTTCACATCCAGCTGCTGTGAAGGCACTATTTCTTTGGCTAAAGGACCCCATCATGCATCAGTGGCATCAATATGTCAGCCGCATGAGGTATTCTTTAAGTATTGACTCGCGCCGTGTCGGCCAACTTTTTATTTTCCATTCTGTCTCAATGGAGGACAGACCTCGCCAACGCCGACTCCAATGCCAGCGCCAGAGGCATTCAGCCCTCGCTTCAGGACATGAGTCAAAGCATTCTCTCCGCGCCAAGGCCGGTGTTCCTCCACCACCGCCAGAGTCCGCAGCGCTTTGAAAACACCCAGCAATCGGCCGTTGAATTAAACAGATAAAAAGGGCGACAAATGAAACGTGATCACGAAAGGCACCGGGCCGAGTTATAAAAGGATAGCAACCAATAAACCGGGATAGGGAAATTATTTTGTGTCGAGTCCCGTTAATGTGTCTGGGGGGCCGGGGGGGAGGGGGGGGGAGGGGGGGGGGGGAGGGGGGGGGGGGAGACGGCGTTAAAAGAGTGAACAGTGAGTGGGTGGCTCTCTTGCCTTCTAAGAGGTACAATAACCTGGAGCCGAGCCGGCGACCTCGTAGCTGTCGCCCGGGTGACCTTGGCCCCGCCCCCGTCTCCCCAGGGGTGAATGCCATTACACGGCCCTCTTACTCTTCACACAATCCTCCTGATTTCTCCAATCAATGCATGCGCTTCACTTGGTCTCTCTCTGTCTCTACCTCTCTCTCTCTTTACCTCTCTCCCTCCCTCCCTCCCTCTCTTTCTCTTTCTCCGGGGTTAGAGGACATCTCTCTCCCTCCCTCTCTCCCTCTCCCTCTCCTTCCCCATTCCTTCTCTCGCTCCCCCTCTCTCTCGCTCCCCCCCGCTCCCCCCCTCCCTCTCTCTCTCTCTCTCTCTCTCTCTCTCTCTCTCTCTCTCTCTCTCTCTCTCTCTCTCTCTCTCTCTCTCTCTCTCTCTCTCTCTCTCTCTCTCTCTCTCTCTCTCTCTCTCTCTCTCTCTCTCTCTCTCTCTCTCTCTCTCTCTGTTGCGGCACGCAAGGGAATCGACGCGGGTTGCCGCGGCGATTCGAAGCGTTGCCGAGTAAAACGGGTTATCAAGGCGAGGTTGAAGCTGCGGGGCGGATGGGGGGGCTATCGATCCCCCCCTCAGAGGCTCTGATTTGTGATGACGTGCGCAAAACGGCAGGGAGGAGGGGGAGGGAGGGGGGCCGGGGGAGGAGGAGGAAGAGGGAGGAGGCGTTGGGTGAGGCAGGGGAGGATGGGGAAGTAGGGGTGAGGGGAATATAAAAGGAAAGCTCGACCGCAATGTCAGGATTTGATGTGGCTTGTGCGAACACACACGCACACGCACGCACACAAGCAGACACCCACACACACACACTCAGCCCTGAGCTCCGACCCCTCCCTCTCTCCTCCTTGTTGACTATCGGCAGCCCATTGAGGATGTCCTACTTCTTTCTCTTGTACTTCTTTCTCTCCTACTTCAGGAAACACCTGAAGGCCAAACACCGAAACCCACGTGATCACATGACCGTGATGGTCGTTTCATCTCCTCGCAACCACAACATATGCCGAGCCCCTTTACAAACGGGAGTGAAGTCGCCCGTCAGTGAAGGACAGACGGTGGGACTCTCAGAGTGAGGAGCTCAGTGGGTGTGCTGGTCTCTTACTGGGCCGGTCGCCTCTCCCATTGAGGCTGACACCATTCCTCCCAACACTTCTCCCAGTTTCTCTCACGACGGAAGGGAGGAAAGGAGGAGGATACACAATGACTACATTATCTGGTCTGTCAGTCTGTCTACGTCAACCTCTGTCCGTCTGTCTAACAATTGATCTATCTACAACCATCTATCTAACTATATCTCCTTGTATCCATACGTCTAATCAAGCCGTCTCTCAATCCATCATCTATCTACTTTATCTTTAGACTTTAGACTAAATATATACGGTATCCATGCACTGTTTATATCGACTGTATATATGAATAGATACAATGCATATATGAATTGTATCTATACACTACAAACTACTATCTATTGTTCATATCCACCTCTCTACTCTCTCTCTCTCTCTCTCTCTCTCTCTCTCTCTCTCTCTCTCTCTCCAATATGTGTCGTGTGTCTCGCTTCTCCTCCTCCATGTAGAAACTATTCTCAGCCCCAACAAACAAAGTCATCTGCGAGGGAAGAGTACACTCCTGGAAGGTAGATTCCCGTCTTCACCTGGCCGCTGACGGACCAGAGACCCACTGCCTTGTGGGTAATTGGATTTAAAAAACACTGAGACAATCTCCTCTGAGCTCAGACTACTGGGACACATGTAAGCACAGGTGCAGCATGTTGGAACACAGAGGAGCGCATGGCAGCAAGGCACACACACACACACACACACACACACACACACACACACACACACACACACACACACAAACACACACAAGCACACTAACACACCCACACACATACATAAACGCACACACACACACACACTCAAGCACACAAACAAGCGCACAAACCCACAAACACCCACACATAAACACCCACATAAAAGCAAACAGAAGAACAAGCATATACACATACAGACATACACACACACGCCCACACACACAATAGCCCCCATCCACACACAGACACACACACACACACAAACACACGCACACAAACCCACACAAACATAAACACCCACATACATACATACAAACAAACACAAACAGACATATACACGAACACACACACAAACAAACACACCCGGCTTGAGCGGTTTGTGTTTCTGCAGACTGATGAGTGAATGACAGAGCGAGGCAGGTTTGAAGAGTTAAACAGGAGATAGAGCTCAGCAGAGAATGGATTTCAATTGACTGCAACGGATAATACAGTTGCAGAGAGAATAGAGTTCGGATCGAACGTTCATGAGACTGAAGAAAGATGAGTCAGATATCGATGAGCTGAGTCACAGTGTTGCAGATGAGTGTAGACACAAACACACACATATAATTGGAAACATATGTACACACACTCTAACACATATATCCTTATCACAAATCAAGGATGGCTGCCTGAGTAATAAAATGACACACTAATTGACAAACAAAATTGCGCACACTTGCGCAAACAAAAGTACACACAAAACCAAGACCAACACACACACACACACACACACACACACACACACACACACACACACACAGCAGAGGCAGGTATGCATGTAAGTTGGTAAGATGAGTCATTTATAATGCTTTAGATTTGTAGAACACTTAAAACTGTTTAACTGCCCGGTGTCCTGGGAATAGCAGGAAAAAATAACACCATTTCTCCTACGTCATTACGTATTGATGTGTGATTGGCTTCAACGAAAGGTTCTGTATTTTCTGTGTGCGTGTGTGTTTGCATCACACACACATTAGTGAGTGTGAATAAGGCTTCATTAAATAAAGAATTATATACAAATGTATTAATATTGCATTGGAAAACACATTCATAATTCGCATCATTTAAGGACTGCATATCTATTTTATGAACTCCTTAAACCGTCTACTTTTTAAACAGGTCTATTATTGCCTGCAAATCAATTCCGCTTGAATCCTTAAAGGTAAAACTGTGCTTGGAAAAACTGGCTGTGGGTATATATTCCAATATGCAAGTATGAAAGCAAGTTAGTTTGAACACTAACTGTTGTTTTCTCATTGTTTGGAAAATAACATCTTTCATGGAAGATCCCCCCTAGCAGTTAAACCATCCTTACACTCCCGGTCCCACCCATGCCGAACGACCCTTGACCCCTTCCAGCCATTGTGTGTGAGTGATCTGAACCTATCCGTGCAGAGGGGCCAATAAAGCAGTCACGCAGCGCCGATGTTTTATCCTCGCCCTCCTGTAGCCACAGCGGTGTGTCTTTTCCTCCTCTCTCTCTCTCTCTCTCTCTCTCTCTCTCTCTCTCTCTCTCTCTCTCTCTCTCTCTCTCTCTCTCTCTCTCTCTCTCTCTCTCTCTCTCTCTCTCTCTCTCTCTCTCTCTCTCTCTCTCTCTCTCTCTCTCTCTCTCTCCTCAAGTCCCATCCTCTTCCCTTCCCTTTTTCCTCCATTTCTGTTCCCGGCGTTCCCGTTGTGTCTGCCGGCGGTGGTCATCCATTCTAGGCTGTAACCCTCGCGGACGGACGCACCGCCGTAAACCCTCTGGCCGGGGTCGTAGTGCGTTGATTAAAAGTGTCAGCGGGGAAACACAACCAGAGAGGAAAAATCCAGCAAACCACAGCAAAAAAAAGGGGCGAGAAAAAATAAAAATAAAACCGGGCTCTGCGGTGTGATTCTCGAGCCCTTGTTTTAAAGATTTTCCTTCACGCTATCCCTCATTCTTTTTATCCCTCCTCTCCGTCATCTCAAAGTTCCCCCCGTTCCCTTGCCCAGTGGAAACCCTTCCATTTTTACCTCTCCGAGTCTCCTCTCTCTCCCCCCTTATTTCCAGTCATTCAACCCCATGTCGTTGCCGACTCTCAAGCGCTTGCATATATCAATGGCACAACCTTTTCACCTCGAGTTAATTCAGTTCTGTCGGCGCATGTCCTGGTGCCCCCATCCAGAGGGCCAAGTGGCATCCAGCAGAGCCGCGCTCGGACCCCCGTCCTGGATGATATGAGAATCATGCGCTACGATTACGGTGGCGGCGGCGGCTAACCTTTCCACGCGGATACGTTAATCTAACAGCCCACTGCCAACAATGAAGTAAGCACTACAACGACGTGAGCAAAGAGAGCCAAGTGACAGCCAGCAAAACGGAAAAAGCTCTTTGCTAACCGGAAGCCGGTTAGCTAACAGCCCCCCGCTAAAAATGACGTTAGCGCTACACTGAAGTGAGCAAAGAGCGACAAGTGGCAGCTAGCAGAGCGGCATTCGGACCCCTGCCCTGGAGGAAATGAGCGTCGCATGCGCTACGGCGGCGGCTAACCTTTCCACGTGGAAGCCGGTTAGCAAACAGCCCCCCCCCCCCTCCGCTAACAACGACGTTAGCAAAGATCTTAGCCGCCGTGTCTAATCAGAGTGAATTCGCTAATGCCGGAGCGCGGTGGATAATTCCCCCCGAACTTTGATGTGGTACGCAGACGACATACTAATGTGAGAGCAGCAGTGTCCCTGAGCGCCAGGGATTATTTATTCATTTATACAATTTTTTGGGACTCTTAGCGGCATGGCGACGGAAGACGGAGCACTGTGGACACCAAAGCACAGCGGTATTTTTTAGCGTCCCCCCCCCCCCCCCCCCCGATGCCGTTAGAAGAACGTGTGGGATTGATACGGAGAGGGGGACACGAAGCGAGCATGAAGATGAATATGTGGTTTAGAAATGGGCGGTGGGGGGGGGAAGGTGACGCAAGGTGTGAGGTGTTCAAATCTAATATTGGATTATATATCTCGGTCGGAGGCATGCATACATTTAACAAATTATTCCTCCCCGACACCTTTTATATATTTATGTATCTTTATATATTTTTCGTATGTGCTTCTTTCATAAGAGTTTCTGATGACATATTTTGTCATGATTATGCGACTCCTTCCCTTTTTCTCCAGGAAAAAAGACGGGGTTACACCACGAAGCATGAAAATATTTACAAAACGCACCTCTATCCATCAGACTAACACATTTTCAAACCTTTTTTTTTTTTCTACGGTGACTATGTGTGTACGTATGTGTGCACGTGTTTCGTGTGCGTGTGCCCATGTGTGTGAACCTCCACGCCTGTAAACTATCTGTTTACAATATGGAACCTGATGCAGGGACAGGAGGGCTGGCCTGGCAGATAGCTCGTCCCCGCAGTCAATAAACTCAATCCCTCGCCGCAGGAGTCACGTGACGCGCACGTGTCACGCACGTGTCACACACGCGCACACACATGTGCCAAGCGTTAACCGTGTCCCGAGGGAAATAGGCGGAAATTAAAAACTGAAAAAAAGACACGCATCACTCATCCACACATATGTGCGCACATCACACGCACGCACAAACGCATTCAAACACACACAGACGTTGCATGCACACAGACAAGCACGCACACAGGCCCACGCACACACACACATACACCCACGCACGCGCAGACACACAAATGCTCACCTACACACACACACACACACACACACACACACACACACACAAATGGTCACCTACACACACACACACACAAATGCTCACCTTCATACACACACAAATGCTCACCTACACACACACACACACACACACACACAAATGGTCACCTACACACACACACACACACAAATGCTCACCTTCATACACACACAAATGCTCAACTACACACACACACACACACACACAAATGGTCACCTACACACACACACACACAAATGCTCACCTTCATACACACACAAATGGTCACCTGCGCGCACACGCACACACACAATTGGAAGCCCCCGTCTGTCATTGACCACCATGCAGAGTGTAAGGAGGAGGTATTATATTTTTTAGTCCACAGAGGCCAACCTTCTATTACCATTACATTAACACAGAGACAGGCGCCAGACAGCTAGACATGGCGGCAACACCAACCGCCTCTCCTTCAATTATGGCGATGACAGCAGAGGAAGAAGAAAAAAAACCGGGCAATCTACCGAGGCAGCTGCGAGGGGTCCTGAGAAAGTATCCGTATGCATGCTAGCGGCGCTAGCAGAGTTAGTCGACCTGGAGAATAATTACTTTGAACCGTCTCACTTAGCAGAGAATGGACATTTTGAAGGACAGGTTGGAGAGTCATCGGAGAATGACACAAAATGGTTTTGGATGACCGGATCCCAACAAACCAACTGGGAGACAAAGGGTGTTTGTGTGGGACGATGTGTAACACTCTGAGAATCACCTTGCAACTCGTTATAAGTAGTTCCATACTTTCCTAGTTTTTGCCACAGTTCCGTTTATTGGTGGCGGTTCCGATCATATTCTGCATAGCGTGTGGCTTTTGCAGTGACTCACAATTGTCCCGGTTGCGCACAGCATAGCAGGCAGCATGGATGTGACAGGTTAACCTCAACTTGACCCACCCGCGTTCAGTTTGATTGGCATCAAACAGCTCCACCACGGCAGCCTTCACTGCTTCCGTCACAGTCATTGGATAAAGGATTTCAGAAAACGTTCTGTTCTGCAGCGGTTGGATATTTTAAAATGAGAGCCAATCAAAATGCGGGACGCCGTTTCAATCTGTTGCACAGTGGGTTACCGGGTAACGTCTGGCCAAGCACCCCTTTCTCTCCAAAGTCTTTCTGGCCGAATAGTGTGGTTATGTTCGCTAGTATACACTTAATCACTTGGCCCTTATATATCACGCTTGCTGCTACCTCTTGCAACAACGGAGGAAATGGACAATGAACAATACAATTTGACAGCAGGCTGAATATGATGGTGATCAAGAAAAAAACCTGTAAAAGTTTAAATGACAGTTATGAAAGTGCAAGTGGTTTCACACACATTACAAACCCAATCTTGTCTTATCTTGCCCAATCTAGTGCAAAATTTCCATGCATGTAAATTATTTGACAAACTTATCTCTTTCATGGCAATCAGAATCATAATGTATTATGGGAGGCATGACATAACTCAATACACATCTAAATTGAACCTATAGTTATTATAAAAAAGTATTTTTTTATGTCTCTTACATATTTTGCAGTATTCCTATATTGACTCAAATAGGAGCCAGCCGCTTGCAAAATAATGTCCAATCATTTGAAAGTATGGCAAAACAAGACAATGATGTTATTTATTTATAGCCTAAATGGCAATCTCTCGCTTTCAGCAGTGCCTGCATTGAAAGTGCAAGCAAGAATGCTGTATGGACACTCTCCTTTGTGTTATTGTGGGCATTGTACCGTTACATTCAGAAAGCCATTGTATAGGATAAAAAGTATTTTGGACAAATTAAGAGATATTTGGTACAAGTTTGTGAATGGATATCATGCAAAGTAACCACATACAAGCTATAGTAATAAAACGACGCACTATCGATTGTTAATATGACCTGAAGCAATGCAGTTTGTACGTATCGTATGAGCAAGTCAATTCAAATATGGGCAAAAATGTGCTTAAGAGTAGAAATATATAATGGTAAAGTTCCATTGTTTGTTGTTTGTAAATAATCGACCCAATTGACCCTGAGATTAAACTTTTTCTGTCCGTTGTCATCTCAATCGATCTCTTTGCCAGCAGTTCTAAATAAGGACAGGAAAATCCTCATGAGACCAGCGTCAATCAGGTTCAAAACCCAGCCAGTGCTTGTGTTGTTCTCTGCTGTCAGGAACAGCAGTTGCACCACAAAGGAACGGAGCGAGTGAACATTGCGGCGTGAGGTTTAATGATTCCTCCTTCGGTACAACCTCATCGCTGCAACTCCAGCAAGATTGTAAGTAACCAGACAGACGTTGATTTTAGCATTTCACTGATGTGATTCATAGCATCAGTGGAGTACCTTCATCAAAGTGTGAGTGTATGTTGAGAGACTGTTTAGAGCGGGACGTCCATTGCCATGGAAACGTGATGGCATACGACGCACGCAAGCTACATATCCAATTATGATATGTTCAATCGAGCGATCGAGATTGGAGCGAGATGGAGCGATGTCAAAACAAAAGTTCTGTTATGCACATCACTTTGATGCATATAATAAAAAATATGAACGTTTATGATACAATATATCAAAAACAGAACACAGAAAATATAGTTTTTGTAAGAAAGACTGGATTATTAATTGGAGGATGGAGTTGGTGGGGGAGGTGGTGTTGATGGTGTTGGCGCTGGTCATAGTGATCGTGTCGTCGGAGATGGGGATGGTGGTTTGGGACTGTCACCACCACCACAATGGTGGTTGTGGTGGTGGTGACAGTCATAGGCACGGTGCTGGGGTTGGTCATAGATATTGTGTGGGTGGTGGTGGTGGTGAGGGAGATGGTGTGGGTGGTGGTGGTTGTGATGGAGATGCTGTGGGAGGTGGTGGCGGTGGGTCAACTCATTCAAGCAGATGGGAGGATTGACGAGTTGATCAGGGAGCACTTTAAAGGGGTTATTGGAAGTCTGGGCTAGGGGCTGTTTATCAGAGGCCTGGGATACAGAGGAGGCCGAGGGGAGAAACGCATGACCCTTCTGTTCTGGACGAGGGGCTGAATCAATGGGAGGCTGATCAGGGGTCTGGCACATATTGGCAACATGAGAGCCGGCCGCGCAATACACTTCTCAGCACAAAACTGGTGATGGGCAATCTATCTCTGCTGGAGGCAGGACGACACACACACACACATATATTTACACACACACACACACACACACACACTCACAGAGACAAACACACACACACACATTTACAGATTGACCTACACACACACACAAGCAAACACATATTTATAGACAGACACACACACACAGACACACACACACACACACACACACATATCTATTACCAGACAAATACACAGACACACACACACACGCGCGCACACATACACACACACACACGCACACACAAACAAGCGCATTCACTAAGACAGAAATGTAAGAAAAAACACAATCATATAGTGCGCGCACACACACACATGCAAGCACACATACGCATGCAAGCACATACATGCACATTAACAGGGGGACGTACGCACAAGGATATGACCTACCACGCACACAAGGGTGCCCACACACACTCTAAAAAATAGTCACATGTACAAGGTAATTCAGACATGAGAGTCACCGGCTCATAAGACACACACACACACACACACACACACACACACACACACACACACACACACACACACACACACACACACACACACACACACACACACACACACACACACACACAGCGAAGCAGACAATCACACACATGAAAGCAAACACGCACTCAAACACACGCACACACACACAACAAAATAGTATGTCACATATAAACAAGAACAAAACACACACCACCCTGAGACAGAGCAGCAACTGAACAAACGCATACGCACGCTCACACAACAGACGGAAGCCGCACTGCTCAAACCCACGGCGGACTATTATAATTGCACGTGAAAACAAACACACACCAACAAACAGAGCACACAAACGCAACCCACCCAAGCCATTACACGAGCAAACAGCGTATTACACAGACGGTAAGCCCGTTCCCCCCCTCGGAGACCGGGCTGATTCCTCATAAAAGAGGGAATCTTTCCCTTTTTCACGCCTTTTCCACGCTAATCCCAGATCCTCTGCGGTGCGGTGTGTCTGGGTGGCTTCTCCGACCCGCTAATAGAATAAACGTTCCTAGGGAACGTGGCAGGGGAGAGAGACACTGAGGGAGACGAATACTGAGAGATACTGAGGGAGATGTATAGAGAGAGAGAGGGAGACGAATACTGAGAGATACTGAGGGAGATGTACAGAGAGAGGGAGAGGGAGACGGAGAGAGAGAGACACTGAAGGAGACGAATAGAGAGAGAGAGGGAGATGTAAAGGGAGAGAGAGGGAGACGGAGAGAGAGAGATACTGAGGGAGATGTACAGAGAGAGAGAGAGGGAGACGGAGAGAGAGAGATACTGAGGGAGACGTATAGAGAGAGAGGGAGACGGAGAGAGAGAGATACTGAGGGAGATGTACAGAGAGTGGGAGAGGGAGACGGAGAGAGAGATACTGAGGGAGACGTATAGAGAGAGAGAGAGAGAGAGAGAGAGAGAGAGAGAGAGAGAGAGAGAGAGAGAGAGAGAGAGAGAGAGAGAGAGAGAGACACTGAGGGAGATGGAGAGTGAGAGAGAGGTGGATGGAGAGAGAGAGACACTGAGGGAGAGGGAGAGAGAGGGAGAGGGAGAGGGAGAGGGAGAGAGAGAGAGAGAGAGAGAGAGAGAGAGAGAGAGAGAGAGAGAGAGAGAGAGAGAGAGATACTGAGGGAGATGTATAGAGAGAGAGAGGGAGACGGAGAGAGAGAGATACTGAGGGAGATGTATAGAGAGAGAGAGGGAGATGTAAAGGGAGAGAGACACTGAGGGAGACGAATACTGAGAGATACTGAGGGAGATGTAGAGAGAGAGAGAGGGAGACGGAGAGAGACACTGAGGGAGACGTACAGCGAGAGAGAGAGAGACATATAGAGAGAGAGAGAGACGGATAGAGAGAGACACTGAGGGAGACGTACAGCGAGAGAGACAGGGAGACATATAGCGAGAGTGAGAGAGTGAGTGAGTGAGTGAGTGAGTGAGTGAGTGAGTGAGAGAGAGAGAGACGTATAGAGAGACGTATAGAGCGAGAGAGAGACGTATAGAGAGAGAGAGAGAGCGAGACAGAGAGAGAGAGACACAGAGAGAGACTTATAGGGACAGAGAGGCGGCAAAATCACAATATTCATATGATGAAATATTTGACGGTGGAGTAAATTTGACCGATTGACAGTGGGGGACAGACAGATAGATCAGGGAGGACTGATGGCCACAGGAGCAAGGGGACACGTTCCGGGAATAAATATATTAAAAATAGAAATAATAAAAATATATATCTCTGGGGGTTGAGAGAGGAGGGAGGAGGGGGGGGGATGATGAGATAGATGGATAGAAAGCAATATGACAGCAGGGCTGGTAAAAGGCTGGGAGTGGATTTTGTATTCAGGATACGAGCTGGAGAATCCTGATGTCTACAAGTTCACCCCCCCCCCCCCCAAAAAAAGAGACGGACAGACAGAGAGACAGGAGGTGAACGAGAGACGGACAGGAGAGAGGAAGGAGAGGGAGAGCGATACCCGATGAAGAGTGGAGGAGGAGGAGAGGAGGTGGAGGAGGAGGAGAGGAGGTGAAGAAGGAATGGAGGAGGTGGAGGTGGAGAGGGAGAGATTAAAAAAAATAAAAAATCAGAGCGGGACCATGGAATATGAAGCAGGGGACCGTCTGGAAGAAGGAAAGTATAGAGGAACTGAAGAAGATAGAGGGAGCTAGAGAGAGAGCTAGAGAGAGAGAGGGGTATATGTGGAGCCATATAGGCCAAGCTGTAGGCAGGCTGCCTCGCCCCTGTCATCTCAGTAAAGTTACCTCCGGGCGTGTTACCCAACACACACACACACACACTTGAGGTACCCTATAAAGCAGAGTTCCTCCCTCTGATGCACCCCCTCTAGCCTGATGAAAAATATCCCATCTGGACACCCACAGAGAGAGAGGAAGAGAGAGAGAGAGAGGAAGAGAGAGAGAACTACATTTTATATCTTGAGCATTCTAATATCTGTTATGTAATATATTTTGTATTGAATGTTTTATACTTTGACCTCTTTATTGTTTACCTGCTTTGGCAACGTAAATGTTTATTTCAGATTCTGCATTTGGAATTGAATTGAGATATAGATATAGATATAGATATATAGATATATATATAGATATATATATATATAGATATATATATATATATATATATATATATATATATATATATATATATATATATATATATATATATATAAATAGGATAAATAGATAACAAATATTAAATAAGTGAAAAAAAGAAAGATCATTTGATCCATTAATGAAACACTGATGTATATATTCACAATAAGCCTTTTGCCAACGCAGACAGACAGACAGAGCCAGAGGGATGGGGGGACAACCATCCCCCCCTAGCCCACCCGTCCCCCTGAACATCACTTCACAATCACTCCAGTCCCGCTCCCCTCACCGGGAACCACTTGACACCGCTGCCGTGGGAGGCTACAGCGGCCAATCGTATTAGATCTCCATGCTCAAGTGACCACACACACACAACGCTAATCCCACCACACACACGGTAGTACTCACACCTCGGGGACACACACCGATGGCTCCAGCACACACACAAACACACAGAGATATTGAGACAATGAGACAAACACACACACACACACAGACGACTACACGCAGAAACAATGAAACAATGAGACAAACACATACACACACACACACACACACAAACAATGAGATAAATCAAACAACCACTCGCACAAACACACACACACACACAGAAATAAAGAGACAAACACACACACACACGTACAGACAAATAGACACACCCACACACACACACACGCACACACACACCTTATGGACACACATCAGTGACTACACACACCTCCACACACAAACAGGAACAACACATATAGCCACAGAAGCAATGACACACACACACACACACACAGATAAACAATGTCAGTCGACCTCACACCAGTGTTACCAGTGACACCCACTCACACAGAAACAATGACACCAACGCCAACACACACACAAACACACTCACACACAAACACGCTCACACAGAAAACGAGCGCTGTTGTTGGTGGTTATCAGTGTCTGTCACGGGGCCCAGTGTTGGTGACACTCTGCACCTTATCTTAATCAGGTTTTTGACTGCACCGTGATGGACACCCCCACCACAGCCCCACCACCCTCTCTACCTCGAGATTCATGGCACGAGAACACACACTCACTCACAGAATCACACACACACACACACACACACAAATGAAACGCGATATAAACACGTATATCACAGCAACGGCAGACGCATACGGCCGAGCCAAGACATGGAAACATGTTCATCATCGGGCGGCAGACATCACACCTGACGGAGACGTTGAGGAGAATAGTGATGGCACGTCAAAGAATGTCGGTTCGCTGCGAACGTTTGTTTTCGTCCTCCTCAGAGAATACAGTCAGCGCAAAGGACGTGTCTTTTTGTTGCAGTTTTTCAAAGCCTAGAGTCGTGAGTGTCGACAGTCGAATCACCTGGGAAGGGGGCGGACTTTGAGCAGCCCTGACTCCGCCCCTTTTCATTCTAAATGGAATGCATTTATAATGCACTTTTATCCAAAGAGCTTTAACAAAATTGCCTGACATTCACCCGTTCATGCACCCGTTCACACACCGACGGCTGAGTCAACCACGCAAGGCACAGCCAGCTCGTCTGGAGCAGTAAGGGTTAGGTGCCTTGCTCAGGGACACTTCGACACTCACTACGAGGGGGAGGAGCTGGGGATCAAACTAGCAACATAGTGGTTTCCAGCCAACCCGCTCCACCTCCTAAGCTACTGCCGCCCAGTTACTCGTTATCCTCACCTGCTATCGACCGACTGGCCATCATCAATTTAGACACATCTCCATCTCTCTATCCCACCTTTACACCTCTCTGCCTTTCATTCACTCTTTCGTTATTTTTATCTTTCTCTCAGCCAGTCGCTCCTGCCTTTGTCTCCTGGCTGCGGTCCATCACCGTCACCGGCGCGCTTAGAAAAGGCGGGAACCCACCGAAACAATGAGTGCCACCCTCCAGCTCTCTCTTTCTCTCTCTCTCTCTCTCTCTCTCTCTCTCTCTCTCTCTCTCTCTCTCTATCTTTATGTCTCACATGCTGCCTTTCTGACACGCACACACACACACACCCTCGATCACCTGGAGCGTCCCTCCATCACGCGGAGAATCCCTCCATCTCTTTTTTTTATTGGTCGTTTTTTTCCCTCCAGTTCTCATATTTTTTCTTTTAGCTCTTCCAATATATTTCTTTTCTGGCCCTCTATCTTTATCTCTCTTCCTATATATTTATCTCTCTCCCCCTATCGCTTGGTCTCTCTCTCTCTCTCTCTCTCTCTCTCTCTCTCTCTCTCTCTCTCTCTCTCTCTCTCTCTCTCTCTCTCT
The DNA here is from genome assembly GCF_902167405.1 of Gadus morhua. Taxonomy (NCBI): domain Eukaryota; kingdom Metazoa; phylum Chordata; class Actinopteri; order Gadiformes; family Gadidae; genus Gadus; species Gadus morhua. Next base: position 20,760,528 of record NC_044066.1, on the reverse strand, counting down.
CTCTCTCTCTCTCTCTCTCTCTCTCTCTCTCTCTCTCTCTCTCTCTCTCTCTCTCTCTCTCTCTCTCTCTCTCTCACAGTGCAATGTGGTGGAAAAAATTCGGTAAAGTGTTATGAGGCTGAGCCATAACAGCAATCAAAACTAACAAGGGTCTATACACACACACACACACACACACACACACACGCAAGCGCACACACGCAAGCGCACACACAAGCCTAACATCAACAGTGTTCCAGCCCCCAGCTTGAATGTACTGGGTTCGATATTCCCAATGTCCGCAGACTAACCCGTTGGGAGCTTTGGGTGAGTCTCATACCCCTCAATGCTTCTTAATGACCTGTATCTGAAATCACTGTACACCGTGCTGTGCATTGGAGCTTTTGCTCAATGAATAAATATTAAAGCAGTAACCAGGGTGACTGAGCCCTAATTAGATACTTCATTGGCGTAAAATGGGGCACCAGTAGCAGTGCTGGGAGAAAAGGGAATGAGACGAGACAAGACCCAGTTCCCTTCAGAAGCCATGGTTGACTTGTTAATGTTGGGGGGGGGGGGGCATTGTCCCTGGATCAATGGATTGCCTCAGCCTTTACCCGTGTTCAGTCCGTTTGGTCGACTCACAGAGAGCGGTATGGAAAGGGGCTTGAATGAGGCACGGTATGGACATTTAGCAAGCAGACACCACAGACGTAGCGGGAATAACACACACGCACGCATACACACACACACACACAGTCAGACACACAAACACACCCACAAGCACACACACACACACACACACACACACAAAATCGACCAATCCAACAGGATAGTCTAGTCAGTGGTGCAGTATTCCGACAGATGAAGGCTTTCGGGCTCCAAACTCATTGGCCGCACCATCCCTGAGGCAAGTATCCATGATAAACACCTAGCATTGGACCTAGCATGTACCTCCCGCCATTGGCAAGAGAAGAATCTACCTATGGGCTCGGGGGCCACCTCTTTGTGCGGTCGGCGCACTGTGAAACCGAGGCGGGTGTAAACGTGTCAGGCTGAATATTTAGCAAGGCAGCCGCGGAACTCCAAGTGTGCACAAAATCCTTCTTCACCCCGAGACATCCTTAATGGAACGCGGCCCAGTGAATCGCTGGGCCGCGTCCAATATTGATACGAACAGTCTCGAGGCGGGCTCAAATGAGAGAGCGTCGACTGAAGCGACGCCACTGGAGAAAAACTGTTGCGTGCGCTGGAATCCATCTGTGGCCTTAGACTGGAGAACAGGACTCACCGGGGGGGGAGAACGACGACATTCTAAAGCCAACAAATCACTCCGACAGGAATTACACGCAGTGCTCAAGAGATAGAGAGGAGAGAGTAAGAGATGGGAGATGAATCGTTTATTAGCTTCTTTAGAATGAGCAGCATCTTAAAAAGTGAGTGAGTGTTAGTAATGCCATTGCAAGTGAAATGCTGTGTTAGATGATCTGTTAAATGGGCGCCTGCTTCTGCTTAAGACGACTTAAGTTTTAGACCACTGCCAGAAGGTTTCTGACCAATCAGAGCATCTGTTACATTTCAATGTATTTGTTTTTACTTGTGAATTCAGGACTCTTTTACTGTTTGAGTTGGCTAGACTAGAGAGTCGTAACAGCATCCCTGAATGAAGGAATCCATTTATTTGAATGCAACGCTTTCTTGCCCGGCCTTTTCTTCTCTGTCTCTCGACAACTCTCCAATATTTCATACAGTACATTTAAGTGAAGTTGAAATAATGAGGGGAAGGGAGGGAGGGAGGGAGGGAGGGAGGGAGGGAGGGAGGGAGGGAGGGAGGGAGGGAGGGTGTGGGCAAGGGAGGGAGGGAGAGAGAGCAAGCAAGGGGAGGGAGGGAGAGGGACAGGAGGGAAAATGAGAGAAAGTTAAAAAGGAATGTCTGAGGGAGAGAAGTACAGCCGTGTGGTTAATACAGGAATATATGAATAGGAGGTCTATTAAGCGGAATAGACATGAAAGGAATATGACATTAGGCGAGAAAGCTGCCATATGCTACATTTAACCCTGAATGACGCTATCGGGATTTGAAATTAATCTCTCATCTCTTGCTCTCTCTTCTCGTGGACAGGCCAGGTAGCCCTGATTAAAGAAATAATGCCGTCTCTGCATATTTCCCCTCTCTCTCTCTCTCTCTCTCTCTCTCTCTCTCTCTCTCTCTCTCTCTCTCTCTCTCTCTCTCTCTCTCTCTCTCTCTCTCTCTCTCTCTCTCTCTCTCTCTCTCTCTCTCTCTCTCTCTCTCTCTCTCTCTCTCTCTCTCTCTCAAAAATCCCACACATTTCAAAGTTGTTCTTTGCGCTCGTGCCGGTGACAGGTCCGATATCCCTCCCCCCACTCCCCTGCTCCCCCCTCCCCCCCCCCCCCCCATCCCCCCACCCCCTCCCCTGCAGGTTATTTTCAACTCCCCCCTCCCCGCCGACACCCAACTCCCCCAGACTCATTGGTGCATACCTCCCTATCTTCCACACCGTCTGTTTTTCACAGTCCATTGGTCGCCGGCTCTTGCTCTCCGCACCACGTCGCTCTCATCCCCCTCTCCATCGCTCTTTTTCCTCAGCCTCTCTAGGTATCTCTCACTCTCCCCCTCTCTCCCTCTCCCCCACTCTCTCTCTCTCAGTCTCTTTCTTTCAGTCTTATCCCTCTGTCTTTTTCCCCGCCTCTCTAGGTATCTCTCTCCTCCCTCTCTTTCCGTCTGTCTCACCCCTCTTTCTCTCTAGGTATCACTCTCCTCCCTCTCTCCCTCTCTCCCCCTCCATCTCTTTCCGTCCGTCTCACCCCTCTTTCTCTCTAGGTATCACTCTCCTCCCTCTCTCCCTCTCTCCCTCTCCGTCTCTTTCTGTCCGTCTCACCCCTCTCTTTCTCTCTAGGTATCACTCTCCTCCCTCTCTCCCTCTCTCCCTCTCCGTCTCTTTCTGTCCGTCTCACTCCTCTCTTTCTCTCTAGGTATCTCTCTCCTCCCTCTCTCCCCCTCCGTCTCATTCCGTCTGTCTCACCCCTCTCTTTCGCTATAGGTATCTCTCTCCTCCCTCTCTCCCCCTCCGTCTCATTCCGTCTGTCTCACCCCTCTCTTTCTCTCTAGGTATCTCTCTCCTCCCTCTCTCCCCCTCCGTCTCTTCCCGTCTGTCTCACCCCTCTCTTTCTCTCTAGGTATCTCTCTCTCCTTCTCCGTGTCCAAGTCTCCGTCTCCCGCTGTGAAGTTCCGAGGAACCAGAGAGCGAGCGGCTCTCTGTCCTTGGCTTTTATTGTTTGTCCTTCCCCTCTCGGCGGCAAGTGAGGCAGCAGGTGACGATGAGGAAGTGCCGTAGGGGAAGAACGGCTCAGTTTGGAATTGAACCCCGTTGCGCTGAACATCAGATAACAACACCCCCACCACCACAACCACCACCACCACCACCACCACCAGCAGCAGTAGTATCCAAAGTCTTTGAAAACAGGGCGAGGGCCGGGGGGGGGAGGAGAGTGGAGGCATGGAGGAGAAGTCTGGGCATCACAGGGGGGGATCAAAGGGGTGCAGGTTCGGCTTGAGACGGGCTCTGTAACCGTGGTAACGGCAGAAGTTTTTTTACTACACTGTTAGACATGCCACACTAATAGGGTGGCCTGGGCTGGCGGACTCCTAAGCAGGCGGGACTGGGTTCCATCCCTCCCTGTTGACGGAGGTCTATGTGTAGATCTGGTACAGAAAAGGTGACCTTAAACAGGACGTCCCGACCCGATAACAGCTCCTCAAGGACATTCTGAGTGTTGGCTAAATAAATGAATTCATTTTGGGGGCAGGGGGGGGTAGGATTTAGTTTTTTGTCCTAGCCAGTATAACATGGCCTAAACCAGCTCAATAAAATAGCATAGTGGGCAACTGGTGATCTGAATTGGGCTTAATTCCTTTGCAGTGGTTGCAACGGCAAACACACACACACACACACACACACACACACACACACACACACACACACACACACACACACACACACACACACACACACACACACACACACACACACACACCAAGAGAGAACTCATCACAAACCTAATATCCGATCTATGATTTTCAAGTACTCAAGGGAAAACACATCGAGACGCGCATGCACACAAGAATGCGCAAGAGCACGCGTACACACACACACGCTCGAACACATACAGACGGCAACCTGCGTATTGCATGTGCAGAGGTTCAGAGGTATTTGTGCGTGAACTCATCACATCATACGCACACGGCCCCAGGGGGTATGGTGTCAGTCGGCATCCATGGTAACGGCCCCGTCAGGTGTTCTGCTTGGCAGGGGCACCTGTCTGGGGGCCGGCGGAAACACCCTCCATTTTGTTATGGGCGTCACGGCAACGGAACTGTAGTCAATCAACTGTAGTAATTCAATTCAAAAGCTCTCTCTCTCTCTCTCTCTCTCTCTCTCTCTCTCTCTCTCTCTCTCTCTCTCTCTCTCTCTCTCTCTCTCTCTCTCTCTCTCTCTCTCTCTCTCTCTCTCTCTCTCTCTCTCTCTCTCTCTCTCTCTCTCTCTCTCTCATTCGAAATGCTTTATTGGCACGGAATTTTAACCATATTGCCAAAGCAATAATAGTAAAACAACAACCGAGTGAGAAACAATAAAAGCATCAAAGCAATGAAATTACCGTTCCCCATCTCACTATGCCTGTCTCTCTGTTCCCATTCCTCTCTTCTTCTGTCATCCTTCATTTTTTCTCAACGCTTTGTTGTAGCTCACCTGTCTGTGTGTGCGTGGGCGTGCTCACACACACACACACACACACACACACACACAACGTGTTCCTTCCCATAAGAATTACAGTTTTGAAATGATAATTGCATGTCGCATAAAAGGACCACGGTTATTAATGATACCAAAACACAGTAGTGGGGTGATCGGACTCGTATCGTAGACGCACGCGATTCCAGTTATGACAAAACAGGGCGTTTGAGAAACTAATGAATTAATCAAAGCACCTACAGACCTACATCCGTTACCTCTGTCTCGCCTCAATCTATAGAACTCCCACGCCATCACTTTCACTTTGTACACACACACACACACACACAGCATACGGATGGTTTTAGCATACTCAATTAAACAGAACACTGCTTCTTGAGACTTGAGGCGTCCATTTCTTTCTCTCTCTATCTCTCTCTATCTCACACGCGCACACACACACACACACCGCAATTCCTTGACAGCCAACCAATTCATTAAGAAAATATACCTTCCAACTCTTGTCAATATTCCACAGGGAGAATTCACATTTGCACCTCAAATAACGGTGCCCTAACTAGACCTGTTAAATGTACGCTTTACGAACATGGGAAAAATGCACATTATCCCCATAAAAGTGCTGTAGGAAGTCAAAAATATATAAGAGTTGAAGGAAAGAGAGAGAGAGAGAGACAGAGAGAGAGAGAGTTCACAATTAATGAGTTTCAGGCTACAGTATATTTTTAATGAGGCCAGCAGTGAGTGAGTGTGCGGGTGCATGTGAGCGTGCACGCTTGCTCGCGCGCGCGATCATGTGTGTGCGTGCGCGCGTGACTGCAGCTTCAAAGCCGATACCACACAGATGTAGTGTATGGTATCAGAGGCCCCGTGGAGGCGTGTTCACCCCACGGTGACACACAGCTTGCGGCGACTACACGGCTGGCTCTGATGTAAACACTCTACCGCCGAGGTCCTAACGAACAGACTCAGTGGCGAACCAGCAGCCTACCTAAGAGGGTGTTGGCAGGCGATGTCGCGCCAGATGGGGAACATGAGATGGAGGGCAGGGGGGGTCTCACAGTCAGCGGCGGGCAAAATTGGGAATGACCCTGGTGTGTGAATATTCTTTGCGCCCTACTGACACACACACACACAAACAGACACACACAGACACACACACACACAGATAAAGAAACAGACACAGACACCGAGACACACACAGAGACACACACCCATCCAAAGACACAGGCACTCAGATATACAGCGGGAAAAGACACACAGACACACAGAAAGACACAGACGCACACACACACACACACACACACACAGACCCACACACACTGACACAGAAACATACACACAGACACACACAGACACAGAAAAACACACATACACACACAGACACAGACAGATACACACACGCACAGACAAATGTACGTATTGCACGTATTCAGAGTTATTCGTGCATGAAGTCGTCACGTCTTACGCACACGGCCCCATGGGGCATGGTGTCAGTCGTAGCCGTGGTAACGGTCCCATCAGGTGTTCCGCTCGGCAGGAGCACCTGATGGGGGCCAGCGGAAACACCCTCCATTTTATTATGGCCGTCACGGCAACGGAACTGTAGTCAATCAACTGCAGTAATTTGATTCAAGAGCTCTCTCTCTCTCTCTCTCTCTCTCTCTCTCTCTCTCTCTCTCTCTCTCTCTCTCTCTCTCTCTCTCTCTCTCTCTCTCTCTCTCTCTCTCTCTCTCTCTCTCTCTCTCTCTCTCTCTCTCTCTCTCTCTCTCTCTCTCTCTCTCTGCTTTATTAGCGTGAAAATTGAACAACATTGCAATAATAGCAACAATAATAACAAAACAACCACGAACCAAGGTAGGCATTCGAGAGAGCGAGACAATTACAGAATATGAACAAGAATAAAGGGAATAATACATTTAGTTGGTAGAACATCGAAACTGCGGTCCCTAAACTATAACGTTCATCCTTTTGTGGCTGCATCTGCTCTCACCATTCATTGGATCCCTGATGTAGAGCCAGTTCAGCAGTAGGCCACATATTGACCATGTCTACTGACTCGATAGAGGGTAAATCGCTCAAATCCTTTGATGAATCAAGATTATTTTTTTTATTTAAGGCAGTGGCTTGAAAATGTGGTTTCCATTACAGAGTAGTGCTGCTTGACATTCTCCAGTTCACTTACTGCCCTCAATTGTATGTGTGACATTGTATGTGCGACACGGGTATCACGTGACCCGCAAACGACCAACGTCTAACTTTGTTTCAATCCATCTATCTGTGTATAGTTATTGAATAACCCAACTGACAAATCCACTATAGCGTGTCAACCCAATGTTGTTTTTCTCATTTCCATTTATTTCAGGATTTTTGTGTTTTGAGCCAGCCATTGGTCCATTGAGGTTCCCTTTCCACCCTTTGAACCAATCCAACCAATCATTGCTCAAGGGTTCCCCCCCGATTTGCCCGCCCAAACTGTGAGTCTCTTTCTCCAGGCTCTCTTTTACAACTTAAGTGTGGCAAGAGATACTTTAAATCCAGGCTTCTCACTACTCACTAGCTAGCTATCTAAGGAATATAATAAAATATATTATCGACAATTAAAATGTTATATGACAAGTCTGTTGCTGTTGCAATTACAGGCACACATCTTGGATCGATCTAAATGATACCGATTTGAAGAGTTTGTCAAACAAAGCGCAACCAGAGACACAGAGAAGGAACACAAGTAAGCAAAAAATTAGGGCAAAACAAAAACAAAAGGTACAGAGAACAACAAACGGGGAAGAATGGAGACCGTGGCAGCTGTGAGGACATTAAGCCAATCAGAAGACACCGTGCACACGGCGAGCGTTCACAAGCGTGTTGCGCTCCAACACTGCTGATAAACATGGCCGTGCACCTAAGCACACACACACACACACACATACACACTCATGCACACACAGACACACACACACACACACGCAGACACACACATAGAGAGACAGACACATACGAGCACGCAGACACAGACACACACATATGTACACACACAGAAACAGACACACACACACACACAGAAATAGACACACACACACACACAAACACACACACAGGGAGCAGCGAGTGGCGCTTATGACTCATAAAGATCCCTTCAGCTGCACCGGCGAGATGGCACCGTTATTATTGTTGGTGTTAAAATGTTTTTTAATAGTTATTGTGAATATGCGAGAGAAAGCTCGAAAAGAAGTGATAGACCAGGGCAGCAAGCTGTGGGTGATTGAGAAATGATTTAACATTGATTTCCTCTATGATTTCACTTGCGATATTCTGAGTTATTTTTAATAGAACAGGCACTCAAGTCAGTGGTTAAAAGAGGAGACAGCCATATTCCCATCTACACATTCTATCTGATATATCTTAGATAATCAGAAAATGCAATAAAATAACAAACAGGCAACAGAACCTTCTGGAATACAAAATGTTATTATGGAGAGATCCTCTGCCTGCCAATATAGAAAATAATATGACAGTTCATGGTATATTTAAATATTTATACATCTATACATATTTTGTTTTCATCTGGCTTGTAAGGGTCTCATTGGAACTCCCATAGAACACATTATCATATCAAATGACAAAATTTACATTTGGATTTGCACATTAAAGGACTGTAACACCAACACAGAAAACACTCAGTTCATATCTTCTGGAGGCCATGTTTAAGTATCGGCCCGATTCCAGCACATTTATCTGAAATATGACATGGACGACATCGACATTGGCACAAACAGATAGAACACACTAGAAACAATGCGACAGATACGCTTCAAGGTTGTACGTGTGTGAGTGTGTTTGTGTCATCTGCATCTCATTTTTCGTACGAAAAGGTTTGGTTTTACGATGATAGACTGCAGACTTAAAGGTCACGATGAGCACAGCAGGATGGAGAGGGAGAGAGAGAGGCAGAAAGAGAGAGAGACAGAGAGAGGCAGAAAGAGATAGCGAGAGAGAGAGCGAGAGAGAGAGAGAGCGAGAGAGAGAGAGCGCAAGAGAGAGCGAGAGAGCGAGAGAGCGAGAGAGCGAGAGCGCGAGCGAGAGAGACCTAGTGATAGAGGGAGAGAGACCAAGCGATAGGCGGAGAGAGATAAATATATAGTGAGAGAGAGATAAAGATAGAGAGACAATAGCGAGGGGATAGCGGGAAAACACGGTAATAACATCATCAAGGGAGTAAGGAAAACACTTTGCAGCAGAGGAGAATAAACAGCGGCGAAAAAAACCCAGAAACAGACTCAAGTAATACGCCAACAACACATTACGGAGAGAAAAGGACAGCACAATGCAGCTGCGTCTGTCGATAGAGAGACAAAGAGAGAGAGAGAGGAGGACATTGCAATAACAATGACAAAAAAAAACACAGGTGTATCGCGGATTGTTTGGGATAGAGAACCAATGGGGAAAAGGGAGACACGTCTATGTAGGTGCAAGCACATCTGTGTTTGTGAGCAGGGTCTGCAGTATATGCGCCTGCCGTGTGTGCGTGTGTGTACAAGTGTGTTGGTGTGTGTGTGTGTGTGTGTGTGTGTGTGTGTGTGTGTGTGTGTGTGTGTGTGTGTGTGTGTGTGTGTGTGTGTGTGTGTGTGTGTGTGTGTGTGTGTGTGTGTGTGTGTGTTGTATCGGTATGTGCAAGAGTGTGTCACTCTGCAAAGCCTGAGGATTTTTGTCCTCAGAGTGACTCTAGAGGAACACGGGGCTTAAGGCCATCCCGCCACGCACAGCAAGGTGCACACACACACACACACACACACACACTGCCTGGGGGATACACCTTTCATTTAGTTTGCAGGTTCACAGACAATTTCTTGAGGCCAGTATTAGCCTTACAATGTGCGTGCGTGTGTGCGTGTGTGCGTGTGTGTGTGTGTGTGTGTGTGTGTGTGTGTGTGTGTGTGTGTGTTTACATCACTCTCCACCTTTACCTGTCCTGGAACAGGCTTGAGGTATGGAAGCTATCCTAAGGTGTGTGTGTGTGTGTGTGTGTGTGTGTGTGTGTGTGTGTGTGTGTGTGTGTGTGTGTGTGTGTGTGTGTGTGTGTGTGGCTGGCTGTCCATGTGTGTGTGGTTGTGTAGAACGTGGGCGTGCCTTTATATCTCAAGGGGACTTTCTTTTTTTTCCCAACTAAATATATACACAGCTAATCAGGACAACACACACACACACACACACACACACACACACACACACACACACACACACACACACACACACACACACACACACACACACACACACACACACACACACACACACACACACACACACACGTTGCCTCGCATCTGTGTCATCTTCCGGGCTTTTCTACTCCCGGCTGCCGCAACGGACGACGTGCAGGACTGAAAGAGAAGCATCCGTGGCTGGGGAGGGGAAAAGGTCTGACTGGCCCTCCCACTGGAGCCATGAAAGAGTCCAGCGCCACACCACGCGAGCGGTGAAATTGGAGCTGCGAGGGTGGCTGATGTTGGGAGTTTGACCTGGGTTGAAGGTGGTCGCATCCGATCCGCCAAAAAACGTAGCACGGCTCCATAACCCACACATCACTCAATGGCGGACGACGACTAGAGCGCACACGAAGCACACACCATTGACACACAAACGTGTATCGAAGTGGACACGCGCACGTGTGTGTGTGCGCGCAACCCGCACACGGGAGGAAAAAGGAAAGAGGGGAGACAAGAGACGGGAGGAGAGAGACAAGAGGAGAGACGAGAGCAGAGCGAAGACAGAAGAGAGGAGAGACAAGAGAAGAGAGACAAGAGCAGAGAGGAGAGAGAAGAGAAGAGAGACAAGAGGAGAGAGGAGAGAGAAGAGAAGAGAGACAAGAGGAGAGAGGAGACAAGAGAGACAAGAGAGGCGATGGGAGAGAGGAGACAGGAGAGACAAGAAAGAGAGAGGAGAGAGGAGAAGGAGAGAGAGAGCAGGCAAGCGATGCGAGATTGACTGAATCTACCCTGCGGACAGTCTGGCTGGAGCAGAGTGCGGCCGGCTGGCTGCCTAACCCCAGAAACAAGCCTCTTGGCGGGGGAAGAAACTCCTGTGGTATGGGCTCATTCGGTCCCTGGATGAGGGGGAAGGGAATTATATTCGTCAGATGTGCTATTGCCTGGAGCTCATTGCACTGGATGGCAAACTTATATGTCTGTATATTTTTCTTGGCAGGGATTTGTGAAGCTGCATTAAAAAAGCGGAACCGTTTCCCACTTTGACTGAACCTAAAGTCAGCGTGAAATTGAAATGGACTCTCTCACCTGGTTGGCTCATTCCAACGGGCTCGTTATTCCCCTCTTCAACTCTTCTGTTGGGGGGTTATTTAACACCCAAATCTAATCAACATAACTTCTTCTGCTGCCAATGATTCCACTGCATCACTCACATGGGTCCCTATGTGGTTGTGAGTACAGTAATACATTGATGAGTGGATCTTGACTGTTCTAGAACAACACAAAACAAATGTGTGCCCCAGTTGGGTAAAAGTGAGTCCACCCATTACGCCATGGTCTGTTGTTTCCGACCTAAGATTGATGTTTGATAGAAGAGGAGGATCTCTCATATGTATTCATTTGTATCGCCAAATCAACATCAATGTGTTCAATTTAAAGCTCATCATAAGTCACTTCATTTGTCGGCAAAAACGATTCCACTAAAACTATGATAGATTGTTTATGCTAACCAGGTCTCCTGGCAAGACCATAGACAGAGGGAATATAATCGTCTGCTATACTGTTGCGTGGAGATCGTTTCAGGAGATGGAAAACTAATATGTACATTAGTCTAAGACTCAAGGAGGTTTTCAAATGTATTCATTAGTGCACACATCACCATCACTATCTCAACTGTTAACATCTGCAGATGTCACTTAACTCGTTGCCAAAAAACTATTCCACACAAAAGAGTAATTTAGCATTAATTCTTTCAAGGAAAACCTTCTCCAGACCGGACTGTTGGCAGAGAGGGCCAATCAGAATAGAGATTACATTTTTACAGTCGTCCCCCAGGACAGAGTAACCAATCGAATGTCACCTTTATCATTAGTGGAGAAAGAACTCATCATTGGATTCAGCTCATGTCATGATCGATTTGGGTCGTTTCGGGCCAACCCGAGGCACGTGATTGGCCGCTCGCCCTGTCCCGGTTAAGGACATAATGTACTCATGAATATTAATGAGCAGACTTTTGTTGCCTGTGGTGAAGTTGTGTGTTATATGAGGAGTGAGGAATGAAAAAAGGCTTTGTGGTGCTTTGTTACCAAACTTAATCCAAACAAAACAACAGGAATGTGTTGCATTTCGAGCATTGCTTGCCGATTCTCAGGGTTTAGGAATACAGTAAACAATCATGAAAATGCAAAAACAGCATTCAGGCAGGCTGAAAGTGGAACACGCCTACGTAACCCGAAAATGTGCTGTAACACGGTTTTCATTCGCGGCTGAATCGAGGGATTACCTTAAACTAGAGTCAAGCCACGCTGGTGCTTTGGCAGCCCTCTGTTGGCAACAGACAACCTCAAGAAAATACAAATAAATACACAGAAGTGATTTAGGGTTCTTCCAATCAGTTTTTTCCTTTAGAAATTCTGTCAGTGTTTTCTTTTCTCTTTTGAAGGGGGACAGATACAAAAACATAGATGAGCTGGAGACAGTCATCTGATGTTTGCATCATAGTGTTTTTAGCACTAACCAATCTACGAACCTTGTCCCTAAGGGGCTAATACAGATTAGCATTATTAAAAAGTGAGGATAGAAATGGAAATTAAATAAAATGAAAGAGTAAAGAAGACACACTGAGACAGCACATTGTAAAATACGAAGTATGCAAGCAAGATTGTTGTTGATACGCCTTTACCATGGACGGGAAACCTCCAGTGGGAATCGAACCCTTAACCCTGGCAGCGATAATGCTCTTCCATTTGACCTGGCCAGGGCAGGGTTAAATAGGGTCAATACAATCACGTCTGTTCACTCTGCACACATTAACATCACTGATAGGCTGGCCGGAAGCTCTTCTTCCCACAAATGTGCACGCACGCACGCACACACACACACACACACACACACACACACACACACACACACACACACACACACACACACACACACACACACACACACACACACACACACACACACACACACACACACACACACACACACACACACACACACACACCGCTATTTACGATTCAGGCCATTAGTGAACTCTTTCATCCAAAGTGAGTCAGGGGGATTTGGTTGAGGTACATGTCAAAGGTCTCCTTGCTGAAGGACTCAATCCATTTCGGGATCACCGCAGACATTGGGGATGTAAACCAGCATCTTCTGAACACTGTGGACGCTACAACATCCTCAGCCTGCCCCAAACCCCCCCCCCCCCCCCCCAACAAAAAATACAAACACACACGTCACAATCTCTGCTTAAAGAGACACACACACACACACACCCAAACACTCAAACACACACACACCAAACACACAAACTGAAACACACACCGACACACATGAGCGGAATGAGAGGTATTAAGAAGTACTTCCCAGGGGGTCATTCTCAGCCCCCCCCCCGCCCTCATAAAAGGACAAAAAAAAACGCATATATTATCTGCCCTCCCTGTCTCGGCGACACCGAGGGACTTATCCAGACTTCCCCGGGCCTCCTACCCACTCCGCCATCCCTGTCACCGGGTTACCATGGCAACAGAGGAGCGCAGCCGAGTGTGCTAAAAAATATGATGTTCTTTTTGTCCTTTATCGTCATTTGGTAAAAGGCGACATATGAGCCCGTGCCATATATCAGATCCCGACCGCTAAATTAACCCGGCATTGGTTCGTTTATCCATCAAGCCGTTCACTTTTTGTTTTCCAGATCTTTCCACCCACTTGTGTGCGTTTGGATGGATAGGAATACATAGCTTTGTGTGTAGTGTGTCAAGTGTGTGTGTGTGTGTGTGTGTGTGTGTGTGTGTGTGTGTGTGTGTGTGTGTGTGTGTGTGTGTGTGTGTGTGTCTATGTGCGTGCTCCTTCGTATGTGCCCCGAAAAAGGTATGAATTGATCAATCCCTCATGTATAGTTATAATGAGCGTGGACATTTGCTCTCTGCCTTAAGTCTATTGATTAGTGACTGGGCTTATACGCTTTTCACTTATCCATCTTTCTATCTTCACATCTCCATCTCACAGAAGTCACAAGATCGACCGACGCACTAATCCCAGATTAAGGGTTTAACAGACTTCTATTGTTTCATATTGAATCACTTAGCAGGCACTTGCGTTATCGTGCCTCCGTAAGTGAGGGCCTTATAGTGACACACACATGCCATTAAGGAGCAGGTGGGGATTAGGGCGTCTCGCACAAGGAGGGCTGCGGGTCAGACTGCATTGGAGATCGAACAAACAGCGTTTCGTTGGGACTCACCCTGACCGCGGCACAAAAGGGAAACGATCCGAAAATAAATGGAGGGGAGGACACTGATGTTTCAGCCTTCCACCCACACTGTTAGCCGCGGCGGTGCTGTACATGATGCTAAACAATGTTTAAACAAGGACGTCGATGGGGGAAAGACGTAGGGTTAGCTCTGCACTTCAAAATTTAACCCCTGGGCGTTTAGCGTGTAATAGTATTTTGATGGGGAGCATGGCTTCATGGTGATAAATAAATAAAAAAGTAGTGTCCAACCTGCGTCTAGCCAGACGGCAGAATGGTGGACGGAATGAAATTAAGTTCAAGAGTCGGAAGCGAGAAGGATGTTCACTAAAACGCGCGCACGCACGCACGCACGCACACACACACACACACACACACACACACACACACACACACACACACACACACACACACACACACACACACACACACACACACACACACACACACACACACACACACACACACACCATCCAGGGCCACACGCAAACACAACACAGGGCCACAAACACACTGGGCCACACATACACAAACAAAGACACTCCCAGCACACGTATACACTTTCACGCATACACACATGCACGCACACAGGGCCACACACACAGGCCTAGCACACGCATACACTTTTGCACACACACTTTGAGAGGACACACAGGCACGCACGCATTCATATGCAAACACATTTGAACAAAGGCAGACTTTTGCAAAAGACACTTTTACATACACTCACACTCATTATTGCACACAAACGTACGTAAATGCACAGGCTGAATGACACCCAGATATGTGCAAAACATTTATGCTAACACATTATAGATAATAATAAATGTGCTCCCATCATTGACAATAAGCTTAAGCTAAATGGTGTGTATCTGTGTGTATGTGTGCGTGCATGTGTGTGTCTGTGTGCGTATATGTGTGTGTAAGTGCGTATATATGTGTGCGTGCGTGTCTGAGTGCTTGCGAGTGTGTTTTTATGAGGGTGCAGTTTTAAATGAAACAAAACAGATGAATAAAGAAGGAAAAAGGGAGAGCTTATTCGAGAACGGGGGGGAGGAGAGGGGAGGAGAGGGGAGTCGATTGAAGCGGGGCGAGCCAGCACTGAAACAATAACTCTCGTAAGAGCGAGGGAGAGAGTGGAAGCGACGGAAAGCGCAAGACTCATCAGTCTGCCTATTGAAAGCCAGTCATTACTTTCTATTTGGCCGATCCTGCTGCCAGATCCATTATATAAGTGTGTGTGTGTGTGTGTGTGTGTGTGTGTGTGTGTGTGTGTGTGTGTGTGTGTGTGTGTGTGTGTGTGTGTGTGTGTGTGTGTGTGTGAAAACCTGTCACTAACGCAGTCTGCTGATGTAAATCGTAAAGGCAGCTATGTCAATACGAGAGAGGGAGAGAGACAGGGAGACAGAAAACACCAAAGTTTGATACCAAGCCCAGACGGGTAAAAAAAAAGGATAAACTGGGTTTTATTCCTTTTGGCGTCGATGCTGAGATTGAGTCGAGTAGAATAAAAAATGTCCCTGCCTGTCTGATGGCAGGGTGTGTGCGCGTGTGTGCGTGAAGTAAATTGCATCAGACGAATTGAGCTGTGATCTTTGCATTCGATAATAATTGATAAATGTGTGTGTGCGAGTGCATGCGCGTGTATGTGCACGCGTGTGTGTGTGCGTGCGTCTGTCAATTTTAATCACTCTCTCGGTCTAGGAGACTCCTTGTGTTATGTCATCTGAAGGCTCAGTCTTCTCATCCCAGCCTTGATGGTTGATTTGTGAGTTCACTTCAGGTGCTGCCTCACGCTCAGCGAGGCCCCTCCCCCTGAAGGATGATCCAATAGGGGAGAGGAGTGACTGTTCTTCGAGGAGGAGTAGGAAGGACTCAGGAAGATGAGAATGGAGTGCTGACATATGTTTACTTCTACGGTTAAGACAATGGATCAATATTTCTCTAAATATCTCTCTCTCTCTCTGCATCTCTCCCTCTCTCTGGTGTTGATGGTATGTGTATAGGTGTGCGTGTGTGCGTGAGTGCGTGCGTACGTGCGTGCGTGCGTGCGTGCGTGTGAAATTAAATGATTCGACAGAGAGAAGAGAAGTAGAGGAAGAGAGACGCCAAAGCGCAGGAAAACAAAAGAGGGCCAAGAGACAAAGCAGAATTACACAGACAGACAGGCAGGCAGGCAGGCAGGCAGGCAGAAAGGCGAAAGACAAAAGGCGAAAGAGAAAGAGGAGAGAGGAGATAGACACACAAAAGGCAGGTGAAATAAAGATCTCCATAATGCTAACAAGCTCTCCTCCAAAGGATGGGAGGCAGGGAGGGAGGGAGGGAGGGAGGGAGGGAGGGAGGGAGGGAGGGAGGGAGGCGGCCGTGGAGGCAGAGTGGGAACAAGAGCCGGAGAACAGAGGAAAGGTGAGCGCAGACAGAGAGCTCATTATTCTTCCCCCGGATAGCGCCGGCAGAGCGACAATGCTATCGTCGTGACAACAGAGGAGAGAGACAGTAAAGCAGGCCCTTATTCTCGTCCCAGATAATCAGGAGCACTGATCCGTCTGCTTCTTTCGGGGGTGTTGTGAGGTCAGGTGTGCTTGTTTGTGGGCGCATGATCCCCCAGGGACTGGGGTGCTGATGTGGGGTAGGGCGCTAGGTTCCGGGTTCGAACCCCACTGTCTACTTGAGCAAGATGCTCTGTCTGCTCCTTAATAATAATAATTATTATACATTAGACTTATATAGCGATTTTCTTAATAGTCAAAGAAGCTTTCCAGAGTGAACACAAAATAAAATAATTTAATAAGAACGTATATAACTGTATAAAATAAAATAAAAAGATAGAATAGGATCAAATAAAACTAAAGTAGGTACTTTAAACTAGGAATCGTTAAAAGGAGGAATGGGGGAAAAGGGAACGATAGCAATCTTAAAGAGGTGGGTTTTGAGGACCTGTTTAAATTAAGGTAGTTTGTTAGCCGGATTTGGTTGGGGATCATCATAATAATTACAAGCTGCTTTAGGTAAGAGTGGAAAACATCTTACTAATCATACCAGTAAATAGCGCATCTTTATGGATCGTCTGCTGTAGAATATGTTCAGTATTTTCTACCGTCAAGTCGTTTACTTTGTGACGATTTGAAACACCTGCTTCGCCCATGGGCAGTAGAAGGGAGGGCATGCACACCACTGGTCTAGATACATTGTTGACCCACTGATCGTAATCTAAAGTCTATTCCCGTCCCCCCTAAGTGCGGAGTGCGTCATCAAACACCACCACAGCTGCCTGGTCGGCCCCCTACCCCATCACAACTCTTTTTTTATCCATGCAGACCGTGTGAGTAAAAAGTCCACAAACTCGAGTATCATCATGAATTGATTCATGGTCACTGCGTCGCATTTTTGACACAGAAGGTACAAGTTTGCGTTGAGACAGACAGACTGACCGACAGATAGACAGGTGGCAGCTGGCCACTGCTGAATAGTAAGCAGTTTGGTTGGGGGGCTGGAAGGAACACAGACGCCAGCGCTCGGGTCAGCTCCAACACCCCCGTCTGTCCGACCTGCTGGGCTCCGCCAGACGGCGTGCGGCGAGAGCTCATTTGTCTCTCTGTGAGCGATACATCTGGCCTGGCCCCGCTCGGAGCCGGAGCTCAGAGCTGGAGCTCAGAGCCGGAGCCAGGCATCAGCCGAAGCAAGCGGAGGGTTTGTGCGCGGCGGCGGAGAGAGACATAAGGGCCACGGAGCTCTGCGTGGGGATACGTCCAACGCTAATATCATGCAGGCATCCGCGGCTCTTAAGATCTGACACGCAAAGACGCGGGCTTTTGAATTGAGGATGTGATAGATGAATGGGTTTGATTGTATGATTCTCTGTCCCATTTCACTATTTACGAGTCATCTCGCTCTGGCGGAAGCCTTTTATCTAGAGCGACTTTCAGCTCGGAGTCTAGCACCCTAGTCACCACTCTCTCTCTCTCTGTCTCACTCTCTCTCTCTCTCTCACACGCAAACTTCTGCAAAGCCAAGAAGTAGACAACTCACTGACTGCTGTCACAGCATCTCTTTCTCTCCCGCCCTCCCTCTATCTACCCGACTTCCTGCAACTGTATTTTTCCATCCTCACCCCCCTCTCCCCCTCTCCCCCTCTCCCCCTCTCTCACCAATGCAAACATCAAGCAAAGCAACACACCCGTGCACGGATCCATCTCACACACACACACACACACACACACACACACACACACACACACACACACACACACACACACACTTCCGCTGGTGGCTGGCCCCGTGTGCCGCACCAGAGGCTCTTAATAGAGAGGCCCCAGCCTTCGAGAGAGATGCTGATCACGGTTCATCCAGGAGCGGAGTCCCCAGCCCAGGGCCCCCGGGTGCTTCACTTACATTCATCACTTCCACACAGCCCAGACTCAGGGCCCTTTGAACGCCTCCAGCTCTGAACAAGGACTGTTGGGTCGGCTGGCCAGACGTACAGACGTACAGGTGGACCGGTGGACAGGTGGACGCGGGTCAACACGCCCTATTCTGACGGTGTAGCTCACTGAGTCTCAGGTATGAGGTGCTTACGGAACATGGTTTTTTTGTGGTTTTTTTTCGCGTTGAACATGGTTAAATAAATGGGGATCTTTTACTTTCTATTTGCGTTGTTCTTGATTGGATGCTGTTCTGCTGGGTCACTGAATCATAGCTTCAGAAAAGATTTGCTGGTCAAAGTTACATCATATATAGATACAAATATGTGTACTGTATATATACATAAATTAAGGATCAACCGATATTCTGTGCACGTTTCAAGTTGTTCGTAGAACATGGTTTCTTTCTTCAGCTTGCTGGGGGCCATAAGTGTGGGAGGGGAACTCAGAACCTCCCCCTTCCGCAGACTCCAGGGTTGTGGGTTCCTTATTTCAGTCCTCATTTCTTTGAACACTGGCAGTTTTCGGTTTCAGGTTTCCGTCACTTTTTTGATTTTGTCTTGACTCATTCATGAATAAGGCTACCAGCTAGCTTCAATCAGGACGAGGAACAGAGATAAGGTGCCTGCAAAGAAGGACGTTTGGCATGAAACAAATGCAGAAATGCTTGATCATCAGCGAACGAAGACGAGATCAAAGCGGAGTCCCACCCGTTGATTGTCGCTTGTAAAATCTAATCTTCCTCGCAGACGCTTTTAAGCTGCTGGATCCAGCTAAGCTCGCTTCCGGTAATTACATTTGTGTTTTTTTGAAGGGAGACAGTCATTAACTGCTTGTTTTCTCACACTTATGTATCTAACTTTATCAATAAGCTCGCCCAACTTGTTATACGGTGAGCGATGATGAAATGGGTTTGTGATTTGATGAACCATGCGAAAAGTAAAAAAGATAGGACGTTGTAATGGTCAACTCCTAGTAGCTATCTTTACCGTGGCTGCCCTTATCCCTCACACCTAAATACGACCTACACCTAGAGATCTAACTTCACCACACCCGAATCAAACATTATTCTACCTGAGCATTCAATGAAAATACACAAACATAGCTAAACATGATCTTTTGGGTGACAGAAAATGCTATTTTCTTCGGACAAAATACAAAGAGCTTGCTCATCAAAACATTTCCACTATCATCATATAAGTTCAACATGTGTGTCTGCGTGCGTGTGTGTTTGCGTAAGTGCGTGTGTACCATAATTTCTACTGAAAATGAGAGGAAAACTGAGAGAGAGGCTCTGCAAAATGTGTGTGTGGGTGTTTTTCTTTGTGTGATGTTTGCATTGGAGCGAGAGAGAGAGAGCAAGAGAGCGAGAGAGCGTGAGACAGGGAGTGTGTGTGCATGACCATATAACCCCTTGTTCATTTTTTGCCGAACACGTCCTCTTCGGTCCTATCTTATCAAGTCAGGAGAGCCTGTCCGTCTGTCCAGCGCGACCTGGAACCCCACACGTGGACACCCTAACAGGTCGACCCCGAGACCTTGAAAGATAGCGATCTGCAAACGGCTTCCCGACCTTTGACCTACACGTCACAGCTCTAAACGTACACATCCTCTGTTTGCATGCGTTCGTATTGACTTGTAAACGTACGAGGGAAAATACCCTGGTCTACATTTGAGCCGTCTGAACCACGATCTCCAGGTATAATAAATAAAAGATGGATTCAAAAGGCGGGTCGATTTTGAAACATTAAAGTGATATTGGATTGAATGAAATGTTTTGTTTCGTAAACCCAGCGTTGCAAGAGCTACTCGGCCCCTAAACCACATTTAGATTTTTTTCTAACTTGAGGCTAGTTCACTTTCAAGAAAAAACTCCAAAGTGTTTTATGGGCTTGTTTTTTGCCGTTTGAGTCAGTTTTTTTTTTTTTTTTTAACAGGGAACAGCCCCAGAGCCTTAAACTCAGAGGAGGTGCTTTTTCTTCTCTTTGGGAAAGATGGAGATGAGGGAGAAGGGATGAGCAGAGGACTGGGGGGGTGGAGGGGGTCGAGGGCGGGGGGGCATCAGAAGTTACTAGAGCATAAACAGCAAAGAGGCTTTAAAGTGCTTTTAGGGGCTGTGCAGGCAACTTCCTGATCCCTGGGAACACAGGGAACAACTTCCTCAACACACAAAGACCCAGTCAGACACACACACACACACACACACTTAAGGCAAACAAGGTCTCAAGGCTTGAAAAAGCATCACGGTTGATGCTTTTTCAACAGGACCCCGCTGTCCGCACGTACCCATCTTGGATCTGATTTCGTTAGTTAAATGGTCGCAGCGCTAGCGCTAACGCGGCACTTGGCGCAGTCACAGAGTTGCCATACCGCCTCTTAAGTGGGGCCCACTCAGTGGGGTCCCAGGAGGGCTGGGGGAGACCGCCACAGGACCCCCGCTGTCCGCACGTACCCAGAGTCCAAAGAATGTGGAACTCGTTCTTTTCAGCGAGAACTCGGAGGCGACGACTTCCAAATCAAAGATACTCAGCCCTTTTCTTTGAACTTCTACACGCACTCTCACACACACAGACAATATATTGGTCACTGCCTCTGTCCTCTGTAAGCCAGTTCTCTCTCTCTCTCTCTCTCTCTCTCTCTCTCTCTCTCTCTCTCTCTCTCTCTCTCTCTCTCTCTCTCTCTCTCTCTCTCTCTCTCTCTCTCTCTCTCTCTCTCTCTCTCTCTCTCTCTCTCTCTCTCTCTCTCTCTCTCTCTCTCTCTCGAGTGATTACCAATGCATGCTGATTCGTGCCATTAAGGAGCAGGTAGGGGTTAGGGCCTCCTGCAGGAGGAGCCCTCCAGGTAGAGTGCATCGGAGCTCTAACCCACAGGCTGTGGACATGTGCCATCTCACCAAGAACCTTGTGGGGGAGCAAAGAAATAAAGCGTGCATGTGCACACACACACACACACACACACACACACACACACACACACGCACTCGCACCTCAGACCTGGGACCCATTCGCGCTGGTTGCTGGCCCCTGTGTTCAGCTCCAGAGGCTCTTAATAGGGGGCCCCCAGCCTTCGAGAGAGATGCTGATCCTGGTTCTTCAAGGAGTGGAGTTACAAGCTCAGGGCCCGCGGGGGCATTCACACAACCAGCAACCAGCACCTGATCGCTCTTATGGCTCCGTTTAGAAAGTGATAGAATTAATAGCTAGATGTCCGGTAAAATAAGCGCTGTGTGCATTTTGTTTTTTTTTAGGCTTAAAGGTTATCCCCGGAGAAGGATACTTTATGGAATAAATGTTTTAATAAAGCATGCGTGAAATCAATGTGCGCCTAATGTGTACCTAATAAGGTAGATAAGTAGTGGCGGATTAAACATCATCTGTAAATGCGTACGTGGGTTGAAATGTAAAAGACTCTGCGAACTGAGATTTTACTGCTGAATTGAATACACGGGGTTACAGTCACAATGTAGAAGTAGACACAAACACAGACGCAAACACACATCTAAACAAACAGAGATAAACACATTCGGACTCTCTAATAAAATGGCTTTTCACAACAAAAGCTTCTTTGTCACTCTTTCAAGGACATCTACAACGTAAAGATGTTGACTGGCTGTAGGCATTTCATTTTCACCAAGACAACAACATGAACTCCCTTGAGAAAGGAAAACTCCTCCTCACCCCTATCCTTTTTTTGTGTGTTTGTGCGTGTGTGAGTGTGTGTGTCTGTATTTGTGTTTCTGTGCATGTGTATGCATCTGCTTGCATACTTTTCCAATCAGGCACTTTTAATTGCATACGGAATTCAATGTATGCAGTGACGTGTACGTTCTGAAGTACCGCTTTTAATTTGAAATACCTTTGAATTCATTACTCCATTTCACATGTTGTCAACGGCAAGGGGTGACCGCAACTGCCAAATGAACATCAATTAGACGGACGACAGGGTCACGTATCAGAAGCGGAATGTAGAATACGCTTTTTCAACGAGATAACGAAAAAATGCCAAAGAGTCCTCCAAGCACTTGTGATGTCCGTGATACAAAAGGCGCAGATTATACCAAACAACAAAAGTATCAAATGTTCCCAAAGTGGAATGATGCGGGCAGCGTTGTGTGGCCGGAACGCTTGAGTAGGCTTAACAGTGTTTAAAAATAAATCGCGTTTCAATCCCCGGCTAATGGATATTCACCGAGGCCGCCGTTAAAAAAGGAAACAATTAATGAAAGGAGGTTTCGCGCGTTGTGATAATAAGCAGACAGTCGCTCATTGTTGGACGGCCAGAGACACACAGAGAGGGGACCAAAGAGGCAGAGCCGTGCGGAAAAAAAGAAGGGCCGAAGATTAGTTTTCGGAGCCAAGGAACTAATTAAATGAGCGCGGAGATAACCGTTTAATTATTTCTCCCTCATCACACTTTTTATTTTTTTGAACCCTCCCCTTGGACTCTCTTCCTCCGTCGCCTTTTCTGGTGTTTCGGGCGTTAAGGCGACATTTCCGACCGGAGGAAGGCTGGCGAGCGCCGAACACGTCACATGTTCCTTTTGTGGACACACACACGCCCACACACACATACACGCACGCACAAACGGGAACAGCCATTTGTCCATGTCCGTACATACATGCATGCATGCACACACACAAAACCACAAACACACGCACACACAGTCCTATCAATGTGTCACTCTCTGGCTCACACGTCCATACACACATCGTCATACGTGGATGTTGAATATTTGTGTTATTTTTTGTTCATTTTTTGGACACAAACATACACGCATGCATGCAGACGCATACACACAAGTATAGACACGTGCACTCTCACGCGCTCCCTCTATCTCTCTCACACACACACACACACACACACACACACACACACACACACACACACACACACACACACACACACACACACACACACACACACACACACACACACACACACACACACACACACACATTTGGAGGGGGTCAAAGGTCGGCGCAGGGTAGGGACTCTTGATTAACTTCATAAGGCCTTTTCCGTTGCTCCATGTATCCCAAAGCGAGGCCCAAAAAGCGGCACGGCAAATATTTGTTTTGGTCCTCGCAAAATTGGCTTTGGCCGAGTCATAAATCTCGACCGGATTGACCTTTATTTGTTCATTAACCCGAACATTACGCTGATGGGATTTCCTGTGTATTAAAGGCTGCGGTAGAACATTGTGTCTTTATTAAAAATATCTGTCTGCTAAACAACAAGGTGTCAGGTTTTCGTCCAGAGTAACGACCGATTTCAGAACTCATTAACAGCGGCGTGAATCAAAAATTCATGCTGGGATTGGATTCAGGCGTTATTGTTTCCGACAGAGTAGAAGAGCCGGTGCAGTACTGCACAGTGGGCACTTTGAAACCAGTTAGTGGTCCTTCCTGTTTCCTGTCACTGCCGTCTCCTGTTCTCCCAGACAGGTATTCGTGTCTGTTTGGAAATTGATATCCACCTCTTTAGTCGTCCAAAGGGATCAGGAGGGAGGACAAGGGAAAAATTAAAAGGCACACACAAACACAAAGACACACACACACACACACACACACATGCACACGCACGTGCCCACACACGCACATGGATGCGCGCACACACACACACACACATACAAACATAGAGGCATACACATACACACACACACGCAAACACACAGGCACTCACAGACACACACACACACGCTCGCACATGCACAGACACATACACACAGACACATGCACACAGGCTCATTCCCATGGCATTAGCTCTGTGATATACTCGGATAGAAACACTCACATCATCTCAGCATCTCGGCCCCCACCTACCTGGTGAGAGGCCCTTGGCATTCATATGCATGCACACGCGTGTCCTGCAGACACACACACAAAAACACAAACACACACTCGCACAACCTATTAAATACATGAATATGGATGACAGATATCAGCATACAAAGAACCTTGTAATCTGCAATCATTACAACACAATCACACAAAAAAATCACATCATGTGCTTCTGTGTGTGTGTGTGTGTGTGTGTGTGTGTGTGTGTGTGTGTGTGTGTGTGTGTGTGTGTGTGTGTGTGTGTGTGTGTGTGTGTGTGTGTGTGTGTGTTCCTGTTAGCATGCACCTGGGGGTGGTCTTTGTGTGAGTGTGCCCGTATTGTGTTTTCTGTTAATGCCATCTATGTTCACCTTTGAAAAAGTGCAATGTTGTGCCGTTATCTTGTGTATCGGCATTTCAGTTAGACGCATAAATGTGTGCGTCTCTCACGCTCTCGTGCACAGATCCAACCCACCCACGCACACATCTGCAGAGCCACAGAGTAGACAACTCACTGACTGTTATCAAAGAAAAGCGCTCGCTCTCTCTCTCGCTCGCTCTCTCTCTCTCTCCCTCTCTCTCTCTCTCCCTCTCTCACATAAGCAACATAGGACAAAGTTAAATGCTGAGTCTCAGAACATTTAATCACACACACACAGATGGACAGGTGAAAGCACCAATATGCCAGCTCAACAAACAAATCCTTAGTGGAAAAAAGAAGGAAAGAGAAGAAAGAAAGAGCAGAGGGTACAGCAGATAAGAAAGAGAGAGAGAGAGAGAGAAAGAGAGAGAGAGAAAGAGAGAGAAAGAGAAAGAGAAAGAGAAAGATGCATAAAAGTGAAAGAAAACGAGAGAAAGAGAGAGGGAGACGGACGGGGCGAGAGAGAGGCATTTGACGTTCACATCAAGACGAATACATTAAACATTTCAGGCAGATGAAAAAGCGACAACAATGAGATGTCAAAACCATTTTTTCTCTGCAGTCCATTGTCTACGCCTTGATGCCAGGATAAATCACCTTATTACTGCAACACTTCCTATTATTAACTAACCTGAGTTCAGATCGCTGTGCTGTCTGCGTATCATCAGGAACAAGCGGGATGGATATTCGAAAAAGATTATTTACAGTTCCACAAAGGCATCAAGGCGACAAGGTGTCTCGGATTCTTCACGTGCGCTAACGGGATTTATCGGAAGTCATCGCTCAGGATGTCTCAATACAAAGCATTACCACAAGAGAAACAGGAAACAACATCATGAACGTATCTGCTGATGATTTCCCTGGGGAGCACGGCTGCTGCCAGACTGATCTTACCGGAGGTCCTCTGGATTCGTATACATCTCCCAACAGGGCTAGCATGAAGTATCAATATTAGATACGGCAGACTAAAGACCACAAAGCACCTGGTGGATTTAAAGATTAAGATGAAACACTCTGGGTTCCACCTACCGTACCATCGTCAATAATCAACCAATCGTATCTGAGCAAAGCATCCCAAATAAATCCTTGGGGTCCAAACCTTTTCTCTCTTACTACAAATTAAATTCAGTGAAATAGACGCCAATGTCATTAACGCAAAAAAAGAATCTTAAGAAAGCTAAATGTCTTGAGTTGCAGACGTCACACGCATGTTCTTCAGCAAGAATCTCAGCGACCGTCGCAAACCTCCTCGTAACATCGTTAGGAGGAGGTTTCCTTGAAATAGAGACCTTGAAGTAGACACGTCACAAAGCGGTCTCACACATCCACGAACCCACCAACACACACACTCGTGGTGTGCCAAAAAGGAAACACAATCAACAACGGCGCAATTCGGTATCGTTTCACAAACAAGGAAGATCAGAACATAAAAACGTGCGAACGTAAACGTGGAGAAATAGGGTAAAAGCGCCCCTACCGGTTTCCCTTGAGATCTGCACGAAGGCCTCCACGCCACTCTCGCCGTAGTTCCCCTCGGACGCCAGCGTGGACACGTAGTTCCAGCCCATCGCCGTGACGATGTCCATCATGGCCTGCGCCTGGTACGAGTCCGGCGGCACCACCCGCGAGAAGAAATCGTAGCGCGTGTTGTCGCTGAGCTCCGGCGCTGTGGAGGCGTAGCTGATCTGAGGGATCTGGAGGAGAAGAAGAAGAAGAGGGAGTAGGTTGAGGAGAGGAGGATAAGGAGAAGAAGAAGAAGGAGGAGGAGAGAAGGAGGAGAGAGGAAGACAAAAAAGTGGCTGGTTAGAAACACAGGGAGCACAAAGGTACGTGAAACGTCTGGGCTGTGTCGTAGTCAAACCACGGTTCTCTCAGAATGGAACTGACCAAGTGATGGTCTCGCAGCAGGGGAGTGGTAGGACCAGGGGTGGTGAATCTAGGGCTGCTCTAGGGGCTAGAGTGTTTTGAAACCCAGGAAGTAGTCACCACGGATCTCTGATGACGGAGCTGACCCAGAGATGGTCGAGCAGCAGGAGAGTTGTTGGCCCAGGGTGGGGAGTCTAGGTTTTGTCGCGTGGTTCGGGTGGTTGAATTCCAGGAATTAATAACTGCGGTTCCGGGAGTAGGTCTATTACTTATAGAAACCAGATTCATATGAATGTGTCCATGGCCATATTCAGCATTGGATCTCTATTGTCCATAGTTAATCTTACAATATAATAGGATAGAGGATTGCACCACTCTTCAATATATATATTTTTATATTCGGCACTGGCCTTTAATTAGCAATGCTATTGGAAGCTATTGTACTGGATAGTGTAATCCATTGCTGGTTCCACTGGTTCTAAGCATTTTCTTCGTCAAAGAATGAATGAATGTTTGTCCATGCACAAATGAACATTGATCATTTGCCCATGAATAATTGTTTCGTTGAGCCCAACCACTAGCCTTGGATGTGAACGGAGGGCGTCCTGAGTAAAACACGACCCACAGAAGATACAGCATCGTAAATCAAACCCAGAGAAATACCCCCTCTGAAGTGGACGCTATTAACAGCTCACATTTACAGAGGAAGAGAGAGCGAGGGAGGGATCCATTATCAACAAACAAAACGTTGGAGAGACCACCAAGCAACAGATATGAGATGGAATGAACCCGAGCTACAAAATAAAAGCGTGTTGTTGATATTTTCTTTTCATCGCCGTGGTACCCTCGATTTAAAGAGAATGGCGTGATGAGGTAAGAGACAGGATGCGGGGTCGCCAGTGACTGAGCGCTTGTTTACGGAGGCGAGATACGGGATTGGTTCAACGCAGAGAAACCAGACGAGTGGACGGACGAAGAGACAGCACAGAGGGCTGGCAGGAGTTGAAAGGCCTCTACACACACGTATGCACACAAACAGCACACACACACACACACACGTATGCACACAAACAGCACACACACACACACACACACACACACACACACACACACACACACACACACACACACACACACACACACACACACACACACACCAATCAACTCAATCAGATATAAGGCTCACCAGTCTCTCCAGACCTCAGTTGACTTTCTTTAACCCATCTATTTTTGAATCTCCCTATTTGTCACGGCCCGGCTCTTTGCCACAACGAATAGGGAGACACACCAAGGGTTGAATGAAAAAGTAAACATAATTTATTGACAAACAAGACCGTAACCAAAAATAATGGGTTGACGAAAGTCAACTGAGGTCTGGAGAGGGAGAGAGCCATTGGCGGACTGGTGGGCCTTATATCTGCCACACACTGATTGAGCTGATTGTGCAGCTCCACCCACCCGGAAGCACCTGAGAGGAGAGAGGGCCGTCACACGCGCACACACACGCCGACACACACACAGACACTCACACACACACACACGCACAAACCCAGACACACACACACACACAAGCACAAACCCAGACCCCCACACACACACACACACACACCCACACACACTAAGCGGTAAGCAATAAGATGTGCAAAGTGTTTTCAGTAAATTGGGTTTTCTTTATCGACAAAGCACACACACACACACACACACACACACACACACACACACACACACACACACACACACACACACACACACACACACACACACACACACACACACACACACCACCCCCCCCCCCTAACACACACACACACACACACACACACACACACACCACATGCTTCAATTAGATGTTTTCTTCATCATAAACTCATAATCAGTTTGCCTCTCAGATCTCCTCGGGGAACATTGTTCACACACACTCACGCAGAGACTCAAGAACACACTTGAAGCAAACCAGCACACACGCACTCACCCCGCACCCCCGCCAGGCGTGTATCCATTGATAACTAAGTATGTCAAGTCATGCTATTCCACATCGTCTTATGCTAACTGATTAGCATATCTGTTTTGGTCCGGGCGTTGCAGAAGCTGTGATCAAAAAGAAATCTGTAAAAAAGCCATCCAATCTTATTCTCCTTGTGGGTATGGCTCATGCTTCTGAATATATTGATTAGACGGCCGAGGCCATGGGAAAAGGAACTCAACTCTTGCCTTTGGGGAAGCGGTATCCCGGTCAAAAGGTTGTTGGTCTGCGAGAGACACAGACAGAGATACAGACACAGACAGACAGAGGCAAAGACACACAGAGAGAGAGAGACAGACAGAGACAAACAGACACGCAGAGAGAGAGAGACAGACAGAGACAAACAGACACACAGAGAGAGAGACAGACAGAGACAAACAGACACAGAGAGAGGGAGACAGACAGAGACAAACAGACACAGAGAGAGAGACAGAGACAGACAGACAGACAGACAGACAGACAGACAGACAGACAGACAGACAGACAGACAGACAGACAGACAGACAGACAGACAGACAGACAGACAGAGAGAGAGAGAGAGAGAGAGAGAGAGAGACAGAGAAAAACAGACACACAGAGAGAGAGAGAGAGAGACAGACAGACGGACGGACAGAGAGACAGAGAGACAGAGACAGATATAACATCCTACAGCAGAACCCAAACCCGGCACAAAACATGCCGACGAATCGCTCTTCTGTCAGACAGACGGTATCTATTCGTTCCTCTTTCAGCTTTATTTTGGAGTTGTACTGCGTCCGCCTCCCCGCTCCCGTCTCCTTCCCCTCCCAGCCAGGGGTGCGGAGGCGTGTGTATTCATGACACTCTGCCGAGCGGGGAGTCAGCGCGCTACTCTCCGCTCTCCCATCCAATCCAAACTTCACGGGGAACGCTTCGAGATGAACCATGTTTAATTCATGCAGGCGAAAACAAAACAAATTAGGTGAGGAAGTACAGGAAGAATGGGCTGGCATCAAAAGCTTTGTTTAAAAAAAAGAATGTGCGTGTGTGTGTGTGTGTGTGTTTGTGTATGTGTGTGCATGTGTGGGTTCCGTACGTGCTTAATGCAGCTGTGTGTGTTTGTGTGTGTGTGTACCTGTGTAACTCTATGCGCACACGAGTTTGATTATGTGGGCATGGGTGTGTATGTGTATACGCCTGCGTTTGAGCTCCTGTTTGTTTGTGCGTGTGTTTATGTGTATGTGTATATGTGTGTGTGTGTGTGCGTGTGGGTTTGCACCTGTGGGTGCATGTGTTCAGCCTTTTCCTCCCTTTGTCCTTCTAAATAGAGGCCATCCCTCCTATCCTATTAAAAACAGAACAACATAAAGGGGATCCATGGGAATGCGCCGAGAACGTTATGTATCTTGGTCACATGGCGATAGCTGCATTGTGCGACTGATCTCAGCTGGCGTGCCTATCTCTCGCATATTTCCGCACACACAGGGATGCTACCAAAATCAAAACACACACACAAACATATTTATAGGTGTAGCAGTATAACAGTATGACACGGGTGCATACACACACACAAACAGGCAACACATTTCTTGTTTTGTAGAAGGATGACGCATGCACACACAAACATACGCACACAGACACACACACACACAAGCAGAGTCTGAATGCAGCTTAGTCATCCTCACTAGGTGAGCCTTGTAGACAAGTCTTGTAACGCGCCGCATTAGCAGTAAAAAAATAAACAGACACAGGGCGGAAAAATACTGGCGCATGTAGAGGCTCCAGGCAGGACCATATAAGGGAGCACATTCAGTTGAAGGTATAATGACAAGATACACTGTTAGACAGTGACATCGACGGAGAGACCAGAGACAGAGACATCACAAACATGTTGTCTTTCAGACAGCAGACATTTGGTTCCAGAGTGACATGCACTGAGTTCAGATACAGGTCATCAAAAAGCAGGGTGGGCAAAGGGGCGTCTTGCGATAGGATGCCTACAGGTAGACCGCTGGCATGGGCAAATCAAACCCAGTAACTTTCAGCTGGGAGACAAACATCATCACTGCAACACTACCATGCCCAGGCTACAAATGATATCGCTGCAGGGGCAAGAAAGGCAGTGATTTGCCACGAAACCTTTTATCATTCAAGATGAGACACTTTACTGAACATGTAGTGTTTGGGCTTTTTCGTCGGGAACAGATGTACCAAACATTTCAGCAGACGCCGATAGAGTTTCCACAGCGGAGCTGCGGATTGCCTCGCAGAAGTTCAAACACATTACACCGAAGTGTTGCATTTCACACAACCAGACCCACACACAGACGCACGCACACAGAAACAAACATGCGCAGACACACACAAACACACAGGTATCCAGCTTTGAGCAGCCCACAGTCGTGTTTCACATCAATGTACCATTTGAGAGAGCCGGCATTGTCTACGTAGCCTGATTCATTCATGCGCGGCAGGCTGGGACTGACGGCGGCCATTTGTATTGCTCTAACAGGGAGCAAGCGATGGAGGCGGAGTTAGAGACTTCAGGAAATGATTCCTCTTTGCCCCCTAACCCACAATAATAGGGAAGGCCGGTTACACCGACAATCCCTATAATTCAATTGGCTCTAATGAATTTGTGAAATTGTGTGTCAGTGTGTGGGATTTGATATTGATGTTTCGCTTCTGATGTGATTTAGTTCTGCTTTATTATGGTCTTGCCCTCCTTTTGCTTTCTAGATACTGTAGGTGTCTCTCGCTGTCTCTCGTTCTTTTACCCTCTCCCTTCATTTTTCTCTCTCTCTCATAACATAAGCACATCATTCATATTTCATCTACTTATAACTTGCTTTAATGAATTCCCTATGGGTTTATCACACGCAAATATCACAATAAAGGTTAGTAAATCTGGCATGGCTTTTGTCTTCCCTCAAGTAATTTTTGGTAAACAGCTAACTTTGCATTTTGTTTTTTAATTGTGTCCAGCCGTTGCAGTCCTTCCTGCCAAAGCAGTGGGAAGCTTTTGAAATAATAATTAGTCGTTGTTTTAGGGCATTCCCGGGAAAAAGGCAAAGATTCCAAATCCAAACCAATTCATGTCTTGCCCTTCATTTCTTAATGTCCTTCCGTTGTTTAAAGTCTATGGTTGATAAAATATTTACCCTTTTGTGAAAAACAACAATTATGTTAGGGTTTTCTTTTGTATTTTTTGTGCTGTGCAAAAGCGAAAAGCGAGTTAAGAACTCGATAGACCGTTGTCACCGATATTTTAAATCCCAACTTAAAAACGAAGCTGTAGAAAACCTGAACTATATCCCTCCATCTAGAACCAACCCTGCAGGGGGCGAAGCAAGAGCAACTTTCTGATTCAACCTCTTGATTCTGTTGTTTACGACCAACTCAATTGTAAAAACAATTTTACGAAGAAAATCTCTACAAAATATATCTTGCCAGACCAAAAACCCTACTAGATAATGGATGATTAAGGGATTATATTTCTTTCTTTTTTAACAGATTGAAATTCCTGTCTGCACAATGGATATCAAACGTATGCGTACATGGATTGTGTATTTTACTCTGAAAGGAAGGAATAAGTTACTGCGAAACAAGTGTCAAAATAACGATTTAGTTTTAGCAATAAAAACAATTAGCATTTGGAAACATACTTTGTTAATGGTTTTGGCAGATTATGAGGGTGACCAATCATCACCCTCATAATAAAAAAAACGATCATTCAGAACTATAGATCACCAGCAAGTTATTACAAGGCAAAGTAACCCCCCAAAAAGTGTAGATATAAAGACTTCCCATCTGATGGATGAGTTAGTTCGAGGACCATGTCAGTCTTGAAACTCTGTCCATATTGCTGTCCACTAGGGGGGGGGTGTGTGTGTGTGTGTGTGTGTGTGTGTGTGTGTGTGTGTGTGTGTGTGTGTGTGTGTGTGTGTGTGTGTGTGTGTGTGTGTGTGTGTGTGTGTGTGTGTGTGTGTGTGTGTGTGTGTGTGTGTGTGTGTCTTGTCTTTGGGGTTTAATTAACCCAAGACCAGAGACATCTATCAAACTAATGCCCTGACAAAAAGTGTCCAACACACACACACACACACACACACACACACACACACACACACACACACACACACACACACACACACACACACACACACACACACACACACACACACACACACAGTGCGTACCCCTCTCTGTTTTGGGTTAATGACCGATATTAAACAATATATCACCACCCGTCCCCCAAGACAGAACCCAGGTCCTTTTACACTGTAAACGGAATAAGTATGTCACTTGTAAATGCACGCAGAACATTGACGAATAGTCCAACCTTCCCATCACACACACACACTGCTGGGACCACACACAGGGCCACACAACGAATAAGAAAAAGGATAAGAAAGAGAGAGAAGGAGTGGGAGCTGAAGTGTGCCCTTCATTGTAACACTTTGAAAAGCGGCACTTTTGGTGGAAGAAATGTATTTCTTTCGGCCCTCATGTCGTTGATTTTACCATTTATTGCATAAAATGTATGGTTCCACTATTTGATGGCGCTCCCTGCTGTAGGATTTGAAGAAACAGATGCAGAATATCAGCAGCATACCAACATTTGACAACAGGGAGCACTATACAATCCCCCATCAAGTATATAAGCCCCTATGCCATACCGACCGGAACCAACTTCGCAGACTGAGTGTTTCAGACGGAAGGTCTTAAATTGACCGCCTGTCAGTGTACGTGCGTTTGATTGGACCACTTTCGCTGTCAGCTGATGACCGCCACACGACTGGAGTGTTCCCGCCAGAACTAGCGACCCCCATTTGATTGCAAACTGAAGACCAAAGTTTCGTCGTTGAAAGCATCTGCATGAGGGTGAACGTGGCCTAATATAACGAGGATAGAACGCAGCATGGAAGGTTTTTCCACCATCAGTGTATGAGCGGCCATTTTAAATGCACACATCCTTTTCCTTTTCAGGCTGCTACTGCATACAAAACAAAGTGCAAGTTCTGAAGTAGACTACCCTTGTGTGTGTGTGTGTGTGTGTGTGTGTGTGTGTGTGTGTGTGTGTGTGTGTGTGTGTGTGTGTGTGTGTGTGTGTGTGTGTGTGTGTGTGTGTGTGTGTGTGTGTGTGATGATATACATCCTTAATTGGCCGTGAGCAACATTGAAATTCTCTTTGCTGTCTCTGTTTTTTGTTTTCGCCACTCCTCGCATCGGGGGAATCACACGACTGGAACAGCAGTTTGAAATGAGATTGCTGCCGACGCAAACACGCGCAGTCGGGCACATAAAGAAACACAACAAACACACACACAAAAGACGGGCAGGTACAGACAATAAAAGAGTGGGGAAGAGAGAGACTCGATGACGAATGGAAAAAACAACAATGGCAAGGATGAAGAGGGGAGAGACAGAGACAGAGAGACAGAGAGAGAGAGAGAGACAGAGAGAGACAGAGAGAGAGAGACAGAGATAGAGACAGAGCGAGAGCGAGAGCGATGTTCTCACGAGAGAGACAGGCATTGACTGAATGATAGAGAGACACCGAGAGATAAGACACTCAGCGGGGAACGGGGGGGGGGGGGGAACAGTTACCGCGGACCTCTGTGACATCACAGGAGAGAAGGGGAACAAAGCGCCGATAGGAGAGGAGACGTGACACGCAGCGGCCAGCGATACGGGATGTTCCCGCCAAAACGCCAGAACAGAGAGGAAGTGGTGGCGGGCGCATGGGAGGGCTTGAGGAGGAGGGGCTGATCAAACGCAGAGCGCGAGAGAGAGAGAGAGAGAGGGAGAGAGGGAGAGAGGGAGAGAGAGAGAGAGAGAGAGAGAGAGAGAGAGAGAGAGACACTGAGGGAGAGAGAGAGAGAGAGACACTGAGGGAGAGAGAGAGAGAGAGAGAGAGAGAGAGAGAGAGAGAGAGAGAGAGAGAGGGAGATGGAGAGAGAGAGAGAGGGAGACACTGAGGGAGATGGAGAGAGAGAGAGAGAGAGAGAGAGAGAGAGAGAGAGAGAGAGAGAGAGAGAGAGAGAGAGAGAGAGAGAGAGAGAGAGAGAGAGACTGAGGGAGATGGAGACAGAGACAGAGACAGAGACAGAGACAGAAAGAGAGAGAGAGAGAGAGATGGAGAGAGGGGGATGGAGAGACGGGGATGGAGAGGAGGATAACAGATAGGGACGGGCCCGACGTGCCGCCGGAGAAGGTAGTCTGGGAGAAGTGAACGAGAACAAAGAGCCTGAAGGAGAATGGATGCGAGGGGAGGCAGGCAGACGAGCAGACGATAAGGCAGATGGGAGCAGACAGGAGCAGTGGATGGCAGATGGAAGTGTAGATCTCGAGGGTCTCGCGGTGCGGGACCACAGAGCCTTGAGATCTGAGGGAGACAGGGGTCAGGGGAGGCAGAGAGGGGGACGGAGGGGGGGTGGGAGAGAGAGAGAGAGAGAGAGAGAGAGAGAGAGAGAGAGAGAGAGAGAGAGAGAGAGAGAGAGAGAGAGAAAATAGTTTTGTTAAAACAGGAGCCAAGAGGGGTTCTTCAATAGAGAATCAAATGAAATAAAAACACTCAAATAAAAAAGGTGGGAAAAGAAGGAAACGCAGCGAGACAGGGACAACGGAGCCCAAGGAAGATCTAATGCAGCTAAGGTGATGAATAAAACAGCAGCCAAAGAGAGAGAGAGAGAGAGAGGAGAGTGTCGCCGCAAAGAACAAAGCAACCGACCAGAGATAGACGCAGTATAGAGCAAACAGAGAGAGCAGAGAGAGAGAGAGGGGAGAGAGAGAGAGAGGGGAGAGAGAGAGAGAGAGAGAGAGAGAGAGAGAGAGAGAGAGAGAGAGAGAGAGAGAGAGAGAGAGAGAGAGAGAGAGAGAGAGAGAGAGAGAGAGAGAGAGAGAGAGAGAGAGAGAGAGAGAGAGAGAGAGAGAGAGAGAGAGAGAGAGCTTAAGATAAAGATAGATAGCTTGAGATAAAGAGCGAGGGAAAGCTAGAGAGAGGCATAGGTAGGGAGAGAGGAAGGCCTCCACAGGGGGAGAGAGGCAGGGACAGAGAGAGAGAGGGACAGAGAGAGAGAGGGACAGAGAGAGAGAGGGACAGAGAGAGAGAGGGACAGAGAGAGAGAGGGACAGATGTAGTGACAGAGAGTCACTAAAAGAACGCACAGACCTAGTGCGCTGAAACGGGGGCACAAAGAAGTCCAAGCTAAAGCAGCACACGGGGGCCATTTTGATCCTCATTACTGCAGATCACCCCCCACCCTCGGGCCTCGCGTCTAACTATGTGTGAATGTGTGCGAGGGATTGCCACAGCTGTCAGACCACCTTAAGTAGATTAGTCGGACGATTGTGTGGACAACGTGATTGATGTAGCCACGGGGGTGACTAATTACCCACTTGGGCAGGCCACACCATCACATCGGGGCGGCACTGCCTGGCGAAGGCATTTTGGGGAAAATAAACGACGCAAAAACAACAAGAGACGTTACTTGCATTATAAACGACACAAAACCCACTAGAGCCAATGTTATTAATACAAACTATAGGAAAACCACAAGGGACAATATTATTATTTAAAACTACATTAAACCACAAGGGCCATTATTATATTATTATAATTGAAGTACAATCTCTCACAAGATTCACAGGCACACACAATACACACACATTCTTTGTTTCCCAAATATACACATAAATAAAACACACACACACACACACTTCCTGACATTCCAAAGAGCACCATGCACACACTCACACTATGCACTCCCTTTCCTACACGTACATATACCCAAGCAAAAACATAGACACAAACACACACACACACACACACAAACACACACACGCAATTATAAACACTAGCAAACAGCAAACTACAAAAAACGGATGAACACAAAACTTATTCGGAGATATCTCCAGCTCACTCAAGTGCAGGTAATCTGACATTCTTTGGAAAAAGTCCTGTCCATCTATAATAAGCACTTAAAGCGACCGTTCTGAAGACACGATTCAGTGACATTTTGACAGGAAAATTTAAGTCGGGCAAATCATCCACCACAGGAAAAACAAAAAGAATCATAATCCGTCATCCTGAAGAATTCCATTTCGACTTTTAACAACTGCACAACAATCGCGACCCGATCTCAGTGACTTTGCAATCCTCGCTGACAAAGAGAAAAATCCCCTTAAAAGACGAGGATGAGAAAATTGATGTGTTCGATGTTGGTTGTCTAACTTTTAAGAAGCATGTAATCCATCATCAGGAAAGATGCCGTAAAACTCGTCTATTCCGAGGGGAGGCTCGTCAACCGGCTGTTGCACTTTGTCATTGTGGAAGCATGGATTTCCAACGGTTAACTTTTGTTGGGAAACACGATAAAAGTCCCTCTGTGCCCTTTGACTACGACACAATAATGAGGACGTTGTAGCGGGAGGTGTGTGTGGATGTTTGGAGCGCTGTCCCAGAAGCGGTCGATGTTGATTTCTGTGTACGAGAGAGGGTGAAGCTCTGTCCATCATTCATCAACATAGCTAGTTATAATCTCATGTACAACCACAGAATTAGGGTAAAAAATCAACAAAGTTGGAACGGATCATCACCATGGCAATGTTTGAACACCCTCCTCCCTAAAACTCTGAGCCAAAAAATGGATAATTAAATCTAATTTTGTTTGAATTTGAGCTGAAATAGGGGGTCCACTCAAGCATTTTGAGTTAAACATTTGGTCAATCAACTTTCAAGAAAGGACGTGGCTGTTTCACTTTGCAATTGTTTTTCCAATACATGTGGTTCTATTGATCAATTCAATCCAT
Organism: Gadus morhua; assembly: GCF_902167405.1. Classification (NCBI taxonomy): domain Eukaryota; kingdom Metazoa; phylum Chordata; class Actinopteri; order Gadiformes; family Gadidae; genus Gadus; species Gadus morhua. The sequence goes on along the minus strand of NC_044066.1, from coordinate 20,723,005 downwards.
ATTTAATTTAACGTTTGCTTATTCAATCACGATGCCTTAATACCTAGCTGGAAATATCGTTGTAGATATTCAAGAGTTGTAGGCTATTTGGTACGTTCAATCATCTTCTCGTACACTCGGAGGATTTTCATTTATATATTTTTTTTTTTCAACACCTGAATTCCCGTCTGGTGACTAATTGGCAGTCGTAATAGATCTTCCTGTGCTTCATCTGGAGGACTCCATTGTAATGAAGGGAGACGAGAGGGACAGACAGGCAGAGGATTATTACCGACCAGGACAGCCCAACCGGTTGTCGCCGGCGTGTCTAACAGTCGGCCAATCAATGACGAGTGGATTGCTTTGCACCTTCCCTTTCGTTTATCCTCACTCCATCCTCCTTGATCACTTCATCCGTCCCTTCGTTGGCATCTCTTCCTCCGCACCGCCGTCTCTTCCCGCCCTTTCTTTGATTACGGCTTTTTTCCGCTGCGCTCGCTCTCGCTCTCTCTCTCTCTCTCCTTCGCATCGTTTCAGATTCTGCCGTTCTCATCTCTGCGTCACTCTTTCCCTCTGTTGTTCCGCGCCTCTCGCGCTTTTATTTTGCGTTATTTTAGGTTCTACAACACACACTGTATCCTGTTCTCTATTTGAATCACACACCTCACTCTCTCTCATCCATTCATCCCCACGTGAGGACACACAAAAAGTCACTATTCAAAACACACACATGAATAAATGCGCATGCATCCACACATCAAGGGGTAAAGTAATAACTTTTATCTTCATACCATTAAAATGGGTCTTTCCAATAGTCAGTGTGTTGCTGTTTATGGGGAGATATGTGTGCGCACGCACTTTTGTGCGTGCGTGTGTACCTGCGTGTGTGAGAGATAGGTCATGAAACATGAACAGCATGAATACTCAGTATCCCAGTAGGAATGTCTGTCGCCCACTGCACCTTTTAAATTCTAAATGCCAACACACACACACACACACACACACACACACACACACACACACACACACGCGCGCACGCACACACCAACCCACACACGCCCATGCATTTCAAGCTGTTTTGCATACAATGATGCCATTTAACTCATGGAGGTACCAGTGAATGATGCTCATTCATCATTGCAGCATATTACACGTCCTGCAGGAAGAACTTGGCAGAGGACTCTTAAATATTGAACATATCCATCTTAACAACAATCTAAAAGAAAAAGATGGTGGCACACACAGCCACGCAGTCAAGATTGATTGAGGACACGTAAGGCAATTTCTTCTGGGTGCAAATGTGTTTGTTTTCCTGTGATGTGTGTGTTTGAATTAGTGTGTCTGTGTTAATGTGGGCTGGTGCGTGTACACAAACTCATGAAGCTGATACCACAACACACACACAGACACACAGTGTGTGTATGTATGCATGTATGTATGTATGTATGACGTATGTATGCATGATTTTTATTGCATGTTCTTGCAAGTGTGTCCATGTGTGTGCAACTGCATGTATGCGAGTGCATGTGAACACGCATGCTTGCCTGTGTGCGTGTGCGTGCGTGCGTGCGTGCGTGCAGGATTTTCATTTATTTCTGGGGATCAGCTTGGAATTCCTTTCTAGAGACTCATCATGAGCACAGCAGACGAGCACTTCAAGACAATCGCGTTTTGCATCCCAAGATTACCTCCAATCACATTGCGTGCGTGCGCGCGCGCGTGCGTGTGCACATGCGTTTTCGTGTTGAATGTCCTGTTCCACCTAACACGGATGATGGTGTCAGCTAACCACTGAGGCTCCTCATGAGCATGTTTCCCCCACAGAGGTCAAACATGCGCTGCACAGCGCACACGCATATACACACACACAGACCAAAACCAAGTACCGGCATTGGAACGCAAGCCTACAAAGACACACATTTGATTGCACTTTAAGCACAGAGACATGCACAGACTGAACACACACACACACACACACACACTAACACACATACATGCACTCAAATATACACAAACACACACACACACATACATGCACTCAAATATACACAAACACACACAAACAGTGTAACTACACCCCTGGGGTTAAGTGCCATTAACAATGTCTGATTACCCTGTACATGATTAATCATTGTGCACCTCACAGCGCAGGTAGACCAACAATACTGTAGAGCAGCGGCGATAACATTGTGAGTGCTTACTTTTCATAAACTTTTTGTCTCACAGCTATACATAACACCAGCCCTGACGTTGCTTCCTACACAAAGCTAGCTCCCCCTAGGCTATCCTAAACCGCTACCACACGCAAGACCCAACAATGAGATAAGATAACGGGATCTGACCCAGTGCAGAGGCTACTTGTTGTCATGTTGTTGCATGTTAATGATCCACTTTGTTGTATTCGGTTGTGTACCTCGTAAGGAAGGTCCTTCAGAAGAGATGAGATATGAGACTTGGTTAACCCCGACAGTTGACCTACAAGCCACTAGCTCTCCAAGTTTTTGAAGTATTCTTCTTTATGTCGTTTTCGTGAGCAAGGATTGGATACAAAACACACCAGGAGGTAAAAACGTCTGCATCATGCATGTTGGGCGAAGGTTAGAAGGCTTGGCGATATGAGACCAAAGGGTTCTGTTTCATCCCTGAAAAGTCCTGGGTTCGATCCCAAGCGTTTATTTAGGTGTTAAAGAGCAAGATGCCCTGACTCCTGCTACCTGGTACTTATTGACATGCATTCACTTTGGATGGTGGATGACCTGGATTTTCCTTCGGGGGAATCAATGCAGTTCTTATCTGATCTTATCTGATGTGGCCTGTTTAAAAGCTTCAGCAGAATACATGAACACTATTTACTACTGCTACTCCTAACTATTTATACTGTCACACAAATATCATAAATGTATGCATGGAAAAATACCGCCAAAATTCTAAACTGAAAAAGAATATATTTATTGGAAGATATCTTAACAGTATATACCGAAGACTATATTAAATATAAATACAGAAAAATATAAATAGATAGGGCCTATTGGAAAATATCATAAATATTGATAATAATGTGTTCCATAGTGATAACTTATTAACCATCAACGGTTGAAACAAAATCCCTTTCAAGGTTTGCTTTAACAAATACAAACACGCCCATCTAGTTCACAATGAATGGCCCCAAACTCGACACACAAGTGCGAGTTTGTTTCCCTTCGAGACACGCTGTGTCTTGCATGCCCATCTCTGTCATGCACACGCCTCATGCACACTCCTCGTGACTTCCTAGGTGGCTGCGGGCCGTGAGGGGGGGGGGGGGGGAGAGAAGGCGTGGGCAGACACATTTCATGCGACACACGCAGCAAACCACATAGGGGGTGACGGCGAGAGCAGCGAGACAGATGGCGGGATATCACACTCCACTTCCACCCGACGCTCCGCGGAAGGGTCCCGTGCTTCGGAGCGCGTGCAGCGCCAAGGAGACGGGCCTGGTGGCGGTTTGGTTTTGGGGGGGGGGGGGGGGGGGGGGGTGAGACGCAAAGCGACGTGGCGTGGGATCACTGGTGGAGCGCGGCGAGTCGGAATGTGATTTAAACTCGTGTGACGGATTTGTGTCACATGAGAGGCAGCGTGCCGTCGAAGAGAAAGAGAGTTTGACTCCCGGCTGGCTGAGAGTTCCTCGGTTGATACTCGTTGTCAGACTGTCTCAAAGTTAAGGTGCTTCCGTTCCGTCGCAGTTAGGAGTACAGTCAGCTAGCCCCTACCTGCTCCCAGTGGATATGCATCAGAATCTCGCTTTGGATGAAAGTGCCTGCAAAATGACTAAAGTTGGAATGTAAGGGGAAGGACTCGTGCGAAATGAAAAGCTAAAACGGCAAACTGCACTTCAGTCAGTCGTCCTGTCGTCTGGGTGCCGACTTGTTGTTGTTGGACACGTTGCGCCGGATCAAAGGGTTAGCGCCTTGCAGGCAATACATGGAAATGTGGTTTCAGGAAAACGAGAAGTAATTGCCCCTTCAGCCTACATTTAAACAAGTCCATTAGAGCAACGTCATTTTCTGTACGTGCATGAGTGTGCGGCCTGTGCGCCTTACATACGTGGACTCAAACAGCCCCGTCGGTGTACCGTTAGATCGTTAAGGTTAGCAGCTACGAGGTGACGGGCTTCCGCATAAACAATAATCAAACTGTGGACGTTTCTGAAGCGTTTATAATTACAGACATGATTGGGCCGCTTCCCCTCGTATGCTTTAATGGACTTTAGCAACAGGCTGCTGGGTCCATTCAGTAGCGGGAGGCCTCAAAACTATTACAGGCGTTTAATGGATAAGTGACAGCCCATCGCTAACGATTTAGCGAACGCTCGCTCGGAAGGACCTCGCCACCTGCGAGCTCGGAGGTTGACAGGCGGGTGCGTGCGCGTGGTGACACGTTTCCATTGGTGGATGTGGGCGTCCAATCAGGGCTCCATGTGAGCATCGCAGTGCAGGGTTTGGCAGTGGTAGCAGGTGACTAATAGGTTTTCAGGAATCACACACACATGCATAAACGCACGCACATGCACACACAAATATGCATACACTGACACACTGCTAAATTAGCCATTGCTTGTCATTTGTGTTTGAAAAAAATTACTGTATCAGAATTAAAGTTTAAATGTTACACACACTAATACTACGGGGTCTAATGAAGAGGAACACATAGCTGAATAAACGTTATTTTGTATTAATATCTTATTAAACTGCACTGTTCGAGCAAAGTCTAGTTTCAACTGTTAAATCTGTTGTTTCTTAACGGGTTCAAGAGAAAAAACAAAGAAAGCACTTGTCACTTCAGAGGTTCCAGACCGGGACATCTGTTTGTTAGAAGAAGATAAACAATAACAGGAAATATAGAAAGAAAGACAGACAGAAATAAAGAAATAAGAGAAAAAAGTGAAAAGAAGGGAACAAACAAAACAAAGAAGAATGAAAGGAGAAGGAGGGGAGAAACGGTTCCATCCGTTGCAGCAGCGTTAATCCCACATGGGACCGACCCATCACTGGATGAGGGCGTGGACCTTGTTATCTGTTCCTGAGGCTCTCTAGGGGGCCCAGCATCCTCTTATATTTAGGGCCAGAATCACTGAAACATAGTCTGTCAAACACCAACACACCCGCACACACACACACACAGATAGACACACAGTGACAGGTCTCACATGGTGAAGCACAGCTGAGGGGCACAATATTTGTAGACCCTCTGTGTCTGTAAAACCTTTGTAACACACACACACACACACACACAGTTAAAAATGAGTTCCTGAGACAGATGTGGAGAATTTGGTCCAATGCTTCAGAAGAACTAAAGAGAATATATTTACACAATTTATGTCATGGTACCGTTCTGTTCTCGCGCCATATCGGAGCATAGTGCCACTACAATGTGTGTTTGTGTTTGTGTGTGTGTTTGTGTGCATGTGAGTCTTGACATGTGAACACGTTCAAGGGGTGCAACAGGTTTGTATGTGCGTGCGTATGTGTACATGCTGGTAAATATGTGTGCAGGTGTCATGCATACACTTGACAACGTGTATCCTCAAGTGTGTGTGTGTGTGTGTGTGTGTGTGGTTTTATGTTTCTGTCTGTGCATTTCGATGTGGTTCTGCAGAAGCCAGACATTATGCTGCTCATGTGCACGACTGCCTGAGTGATAGTCAGTGGTTTGCAAGTTGACTAAATGCACTATTGCTCAGCATGGGCATGGCCTCATAGACGCATGGCTCAAACCACAGCACGAGCAACAGCCCATAATATAATAGACTGCCAGCACGAGAATGTGTGAGCGTCGGGAGGGAGAAAGAGTTTAGTGTGAACTAGGACTTCATCAGGGAGGACGTGAAAAAGGTGTTGAGTGGATGACTGAAAGCCAGACAGACAAACAGACGGACAGGCAGTCAGATCGATAGACAGGTAGATGGATGGATGGATGGATGGGCGAGGGGGAGATTGCTACATGGATGCGCTGATGGATTAATGGACGGACAGGCAAACTGATCACTCAGAATCTTAATGAAATCGTTATTTCACTGAGCAAAACTCCTTGGCTGAACTAATCGTTCAACAGCTTGCCACATAGCTCTGCCTTATCATTAACACTGAGTGTGACACACTATTACCTGTGCTGACATGAATAGTGAGATGCATGTTCATTCTTTGATACATTTTCACACTGCTGAATAAAACATCTTTAGCCTTGTGGAGTTAAAACTCAATAGTTCCTTAATATCCAGTTCCGGATGATTGCAGCAATAATGAACTCCTCAATCTCTAGGACTTTGAAAGGAGCTCTTTCTGTGAAAACATCAATGGCACCTCGTTCTTTTTATGCGCTGCAAGCGGAGTTCTGCAGACAGTGATGTGCGCTGAATAATGTCATTTATTTCAAGGCCAAACTTGGCAAAGGTTGGAGGATTTAACTGTTTGCTGTATTTGGGATCCCACGGTGAAAGAGCTGACAGCTCCAGGTGACACTCGGACTAAACCTTGGTGCCCTTTCGGTTTGCACATAAGAGCGCAAAGGGCATCGGTTCTGGTATGATGATTCCAGAATTAGATATACATGAAATATTTGTAATTATAAGTGTGAAAAGGATAAACGCATTGGAAGTTTAAAAGGGAAAAATATATTGTCGAAGAAACTAATTATTTCCTAAAGTACATGACTTTCTTTTTAATGCATATATATTCCTATCTTCCTGATATTCTTCAGTACATATATCTTTGATATTTCTGTAACGTTTTCCCTGGTACATAGATAGTGATGTGCAGGTGACCGTTGACATCAAGCCAAACCGTATTTAACAGAGTGTGGTTACTCTTTAAGATTCTGCCCCCATTTTGTAAGTAAAAGTTAAACGTGACATCTTCATCCGCATTTTCTCATAAGGGAAACTTTTAGTCCAATTTAGGACAACTTAGTAGCTACATCCAATACTCTGTGACTATACAGCATCATGTCAGCAAATAGGTTTCTAGTCTAAGGAAGAGGGTCACTTTTATTAGATATGCCCACAGCATTGTTTGAGAATCATTTTTCTGAACACTTTAATATGAACCCCCTTCATGCAAGTCCCAGGAGTAGCACCACCGTCTGAAAGGAAATGAAAGTAGAGGAGAAAGAGTCTGATCTCTTCGGGAAGTTGAAATGTGACCGTTAAAGCGAATGTTTGTTTTTTTTCTCTCGTGTGTCACAAGAGGTTCCCAGCAGCTGAGCTTACTCTGTTCGGTTTGACACCCGGCTGATTTGTTTTCATGTCCGCTCTAACTAATGCAATCTCCTTTCGCTGTGCCCTGTTTGCACAACCCCCGCCTTTGCATGCACATACACACCCACATAAACACACACACAGACACACACACAAATTCACATGCATCCACACACACACACATTCACACCAACCCATAGACCCCCCCCCCACACCCACAAAAAAACACACACACACACACACCCAAACACACACATCATCATAACTACATCCCCACACACACACACAGAAATACATAGACGCATACACAAACAGATTTCCTTCCCCGTCTCAAATATTCTTTCAATCAGATCTGTCTGGCCATAACATCTTTGCATAGCGTTTATTTCATTTAAATTTTTGTCGCAACATTATTTTTTTCTGTTTACACATTCAGTGGCAACAATACATCATATGAAATTAAAGTGTTGGCATGTGTCAAGTCAAATACTAACACTTATTAAACGTTGGTTTATTCAATAAGGAGGAGGGAGGTACTTAGAGACGCCCCAGGCAGGATTTAGCATGAAATCGCTTTTCACTTGTAATAACAACGTACATTATAAAAATAAATAAAAAAACATATTAACGATGACAGTATTTCAGCAATCGCTTCAGGGCTGCAAGTCTAGGGGAAGTACAGCAATGCTGTTGCTTACATTCATTTTTGGTGATCATTTTTGCTAAAGACCTGCTGGAGAGTGTAATTAATTAAGATCAGTTTAGCTATAATGGCTGCCAGCGTGGAACAATGACAAATGTGGATTGAGGATTTTTCTAAATTGCTAACATGTTTCCTAATTTAGCAAAGTAGCATCACATCGTAACCACCAAATGATGAATGCATCCATCCCTTCATCCCTTTTAAACCTCTATTCCTCACGTAATATACTTTTATTTGGAGCAAGGATTCTGTTGAAGGTACTTTTCTTTCTCTCTCTCTCTCTCTCTCTCTCTCTCTCTCTCTCTCTCTCTCTCTCTCTCTCTCTCTCTCTCTCTCTCTCTCTCTCTCTCTCTCTCTCTCTCTCTCTCTCTCTCTCTCTCTCTCTCTCTCTCTCTCTCTCTCTCTCTCTCTGAACGCCTTGTCTCATTCTCGCCAATTCACACTTTCTTCCCTTGTCCCCCAAAGGGCGCTGTCTCAAAGTTATATCAATTTATTTTTTGCCACCTCGCCCACACATCATACCCGCACACACATACACATGGGTAGGTTAACAACCAACCAAATAGTGTGAGTGTGTCCTGTGTATTCTCGTGTGTGTGTCTCTTTGCGTCTGCCGGTATGTATGAGTTTATCCTGTTGAGTTTAGTGAGTGACTGTGTGTGTGTGTGTGTGTGTGTGTGTGTGTGTGTGTGTGTGTGTGTGTGTGTGTGTGTGTGTGTGTGTGTGTGTGTGTGTGTGTGTGTGTGTGTGTGTGTGTGTGTGTGCATGTGTGTGCGTGCGTGTGTGTCATGCTGCACATTGTAACCTCATTAGCATTAAAATGATTTAGTTAGTTTCAGTGTTGCAGCTGAGAATATGAACAGGATGACAAAGTGGGAACTCTACATATGAGATCATTTACAAGCAGTCAAGTCAGACACCTTTCTCTCTCTAGAGCTCTCTCGTTGTCTCTCCATCACTCTCTCTCTCTCTCTCTCTCTCTCCATATCGCTCTCTCTTTCAATGTCGGTTTCTTGCTCCCTCGTTCCTTTCAATTTCCTGGCAGCAGAACTTGCTCTAATTGGCAGAACACGCTTGTTTTTTTTAGCATTGGTGTTAGCTTGGAGGTGCTGACATACACAGACATGTGTGTGTGTTTGTGTGTCTGTATCAGGGATGGAAATTAACACCCGCCACACGCCATTTGCGGGTGGATTTGTATGGTGGCGGGTGAATTGTGTCACTTCACCCGCCACTGTGGCGGGTAATACTTTCCAGTCAGGTCCGATCAAATTTGCATATTTAACACATTCGTTATACGGCGCTGCACAGTTCCACAACCATTACTGTCAAGATCTTTTGCTGAACTGCGACTGTCAATATCCGGGATAATATCGGTAACAGGGCTCTCACGCACACGCTCACACGCCACACTTCGCATTTCTCACGCAGAGAAATGACCAGGATAGCGCACACCAATTTGGGCCGCTATTTAACAGTGTTACAGGTAGGAATCAAATGGGTTTCCCGTACGTAGGGTAACCAGACGTCCTCTTTTGCCCGGACATGCCCTCTTTTTGACACACTTTTAAAAAATGTGTAGCGGAATTTCAAAATCGTCCGGGATTTTATTAAAGCCCCATATATGTTCACATTGAATTTGCGATGCGTTTCTATTAGAGCTGTCAAGCGATTAAAATATTTAATCGTGATTAATCGCATTAATGTCATAGTTAACTCAAATTAATCGCGATTAATCGCAAATTCTTTTTCTATGCTAAATATCCCTTGATTTTTTTGTCCCATAATTCTTCTCATTTTAATTCTCTTATCAACATGGTGAAGTGCATCGGCTTGCCTTGTGCAAATGATTTTCTATTGATAACAACATTGGCATTACACTGATCAAAACAGGACGATACAAAAAAAGAGCCTATAGTGCAATTAAACGACTGCTTTGAACAAATGTCATTTGAACATAGCAGTCAGGCTACTGCTTCTTTGTTTTGAGCCAAAGAAAAAAAAAGATTTTTTTTTTTTTTTTTTTTTTTTATAAAATATTTGCGTTAATCGCGCGATAAAAAATTTAACGCCGTTAAATTTGGTTTGCGTTAACGCCGTTAATAACGCGTTTAACTGACAGCTCTAGTTTCTATGGGTCGTTCACAAACTAGTTAGGCTAGGCTCTCTTCTACTCAGTTCTGTTCGCTTTGCATTGGTGGAAGTGAGTAGGGGGAGTGGTTAAGTAGAGCCTTCAGATTGGACGGTTTGACTTACTCAGTTACCGTCGTGTTTTGTATTTATTATTAGGGGTCCAAGCCAACAGGTTGGATCCCTGGATTTTTCTTTTTATTATTATTATTATTATTATTATACTTCCTTCCCTAAAAGTTGGCCCACACCCCAAACCGTAAATGGTACCGACACGCGAATTGCATGACTAGATCCAGGTCTGTGATGTGTACGCAGACGACCAAATCCAGACACGCCGGTCACTAGGTGGCGCTATACCAAGGAATACGCGTTTGGGGCTATAACTCCCACACCAAACCTCCCACAGTCAAAAACTTGTACGCACATATTCACTGGAGTCTGCTGCATCTTTTGGCATAGGCCACGCCCATTTGCGTCTATAATTTTATTTTTTTTCGCAAAACCGCGAAAACCGCAAAACTGTTTTTTCCCTACTCCTCCCACATTTCTTGACCAATCGACACCAAACTTTGCACACGACATCGTCAGACTCACACAAAAAAATAAATGCGAACACTTTTTTGATCCGACCTTTTCCGACGAAACGGTAGCGTTTTAGATATTGGTTTATTAGCTAAATTAGACGTGGAAAATCAAAAATCCAAAAAGATCCAAAAGTAGACATCGGATCGGGTCCACATTTTACACACATGTTGGTGCTAACCTTAATGTCGTTCGATAAAAATTTCGGAAAATTTCGCCATTAGGGGGCGCCATAAACGAGGAAATTGTATATCTTCTACAAAATTTCGCCGCGAAAACGCTACACTGACTTCTCGCTACTCCTACCACAGTCAAATCCTTTGTATCCACAGGTTCAGGGTAGCGTTTTGAACACATGCTTCGCGTTGTGCCGGCGAAATGCACATTTCTTGTCGCGTTGTGCCGGCGAAATGCACACTTCTTGGACCCCTGCATAACTGCTTGCAGTTCTAGTTTTACCATTCTTGTTTTATAGGGACAAACATTAACGAATTTCTCCTACAGGGGATTGATAAAGTTCTATCTATTGAACAGAGAGAAACACTTGGTCATACTTTACACACTTTACACAGCATTGGCCTACTGAATGCCACAGATATATTTTCAGCATTGGACTGAATGCCGCATAAATATATAATTATGTTTTTGCACGTTTGCAACGTTTAAAAGTTCAGAGTATAAAGTTCAAGTATATGCCTTTTGAGGCAGCATTTTTTTCTGAATATTAGTGTTAAGGACATATAATGCTTACCATCATACGTTAGTTACCATGTCTATGTGGACACATTTGTATCCAGTCACATGTAAATATTTTAAAAAAAATATTCCGATTGACTTATGATGGTGTAGCCATGCATGTTGCATGCATTCGTTTTTAATGAAAATACTTTGTATAGATGAATTATCCCCAAACTTGTCATCGTAACACCAACTGATGTGTATGAAAAAAACGTTTCTTATCTATTGTTACTATTATATTGTTTAAAATGAACGCATATTAAAAAAGATATATAGCGTATAAAAAGTGGCTGGTAAAAAAGATGAGTGGCTGGTCGATATTTAAATCTACCTGCCACAGTGGCTGGTGGGCAAAAAAGTTAATTTCCATCTCTGGTCTGTATGTGCGTGTATCTGTATGTGTGTGTGTGAATGCGCATGCGTGCCTGCACGTGTGTGGTCGAATGGACAGCCACAAATATGAATTTCACAAGAATCCCAAAACACGCACACAAAAAGCAAGGATGCATGCAACAGAGATAAATCTCTCGAAAAGACGGACAGAAGGGAGATATAACAAATGCCTCTACACAAACGCACAGCGGTTGAGCCCCGCGACACAAACACTTGTTTCCACAATTGCTTTCCTGCGAGCGCCAGTGTTAAAAAACAACACAACCATGACATGATGAAACAAAGCAAAGGCCTTGCCCTCTGCTCTCTCTCCTGCTCCACCAAGGCTGGAGAAACCAACTCTGGGTCTTTTGCCCGGCAATCTTCCGCGCTGTCCGTCACAGAGACGTTAATATGAGAAGATAATACAGCCGGGGAACAAGTTAGCCGTTTACCTTCTGTCTGACACTTTGTCTGTTTCTCAGCCTACCTATCTGTCTGTGTGTCAGTGTGTCAGTGTGGGCTGTTCTGTCGGACCCTCAGCCGAGTTTGTCTTTGCGTCTCACGGCCTGCCTGCCTGCCTGCCTGTCTGTCCATCTTTCTCCTTCTTTGTCTCCGTCTCGGTCTGGTTGCTTCTATGTCGGTTTGTCTTTGTATGTCGCTCTGTTTGTTTGTGTGCATGTGTCTGTCTGTCTGTCTGTGTGTGAGTCTGTCTTTCCAACCATTTATCCGTTTGTGGACTTTGACTCCCTGCTTTCCAATGTCGAGAAACGCCGGCGAATCCCCCTGTTCCTCGGTCCGTCTCGGAGAGCGTTTAGCCGTACTGCCTGTGTGTGTGTGTGTGTGTGTGTGTGTGTTTGTCTTCCCGCTCACAAAAAGATAAAAATACCAAAACAACAACAAATAAATCCCCCTCTTATCCTCTGACACAGCGCTTTCTCCGGGTCGACCTTTCGTCCGTGAGGAGATCATGAAAGGGGATACAGTGTGTGTATCAAAATAACAAGCGCGGCGGGGAGATAGAGGGAAACCGACACCCGGGCGCAGAGAGACCGGTCTCCGCCGGTTCCTGTTGTGGCTGGAGCGCTCTGATGTGCCGTCCTCTTCCTGCCTGTTGCTTCACCTTAGCCCTCTGAACCCTCACGCAGCTTTTAGTCTCCGCCAAGCATGTGCTCCTTCCCTCTCCTCTCCTCTCCGTCTTTCGCACTGCCCTTCTCTCCGCTGGTCTGCTGGGCTCCACTCTATCATCTATTTATTCTCTCTACTATTGTACTTCATATCTCTGCTCTTTACTTCCGTGCCACGCTCAGTCCGACCCCTTCTCTTGGTTCGTCCTACACCTGCTTCAACTCCGACCATCTGTGATCTACTCTCCCCTATCTGTTCTACCCTACTCAATCCAACCATGACCTACTATTGCTAACCAGACCTTATCTACTCACTTCACTCTACTCTACCCTAATTCATTACATTCTACCATACCTTACTCTATTCTACCCAAATCTAATCTAATCCATTGTACCCTTCTCTACTCTAGCATACTCTACTCTATTCCATCCTACCCTGCCCTACTTTACTCTTCTCTATTGTGTTTCCCCCATTCTAGCACTGTTCCGTTTGACCTTCACTTTGACTGGATCAACCAATCGGTTTACTGTCCTGTGCGTTGTACTGTATTCCTCTCCTGTGGTCACAATATGCATGATGTAATCCCTGCCGTGTGCAGCCAGCAGATGAAAGGCTGTTGAAAGCAATGCATGGACAATGAACACCTACACTCTCAGATGACATAGTAGTAACAGTGAATGCAGCCGTACCTTGTAGAGAAACCTTACATCCCTATTATCATGAACCAGATCCCGAAGCAGATATTCATTCTATCTGATACGGCATAAAAAGATCAGAGAGGAGGGAACGCACAACACACACACACACACACACACACACAGACACACACAAGGTAGATACTACACACATCATGCACTTGCGTGCGCACAGACACATACGCACAAGTAGGCACACAAATCTGCTAAAAGGGGGCATGTATATTTAAAGAGGAAGGAGTATCAGGGCTAAAGACATGGTTACAGAGGAGCTTACCCCACTTTTAATCGAAACCATTAGATGCACCCCCTTCCTGGAAGTAAAAATTCATTCAGTACCTATTCCTCCATCTTCTCCATCATTACCTCTCTCCCTCCGCCACTCTCTCCATCTCCCCCTCGTACAGTCTCCGTCTCTTTGCTCTCTCTCTCTCTCTCCATATCTCTCTAGATCTCTCCATTACTCTCTTCATCACTCCTTATCTCTCTCTCCCTTAATCCATATCTCCACACCTCACTCTTCTTCTCACTATCCATGTCTATTTTTATATCTCTCTATTTCTCTCGTCATCTCTCTCCCCTTTCTCCATATCTCTCTTCAATTATATGTCACTCTTCTCTCACTATCTCTCTAAAGATTGACAAGTTTGTCACATTCAAAAAGATATGTTACTTACTATGACAACAATCATGTTCAACAAAAGACAGAGGTCTCGTTTTTCAACTCGAATAACCATTAGCTCACAGCTACAAACAAAAGAAGCATTTAGTGTATTTGTGAGAGTAATTAGCTGAATATGCCACTTTGTGAGAGCAAAGAATTTATTCCAATGGAGCACGATAACAGGCCGACTGGGAGCATTGAAGTATCTTCAGAGAGACAATGGGTGTACATGATTCTTACAGGGAAACGTTCACATGGTGGGCAGTAAGAACAAAGGAAACTGAGGGAAGGGAAGGGACCATCGTGGAGAGATGGGAACAGGCCACGGCTGGAGAAGTCAGCCACGGCGGGAGAGGCCAAGCTGGTTTGATGTACACCGTGGGTGGGGAGGGTGGAGACGTCTGACAGGGTGAAAGACAGCTGAAGGAATGCACAGCATGAAGAAGTCAGGAGACTGGTATGGCTTCAGTAGCACACTTGTTGCTACAGTGGCAATGCAAATCCTAGATTCCCTCTCTCCACCTCAAGCTGGTGTGTGGTGAGCGTTGTGGCGCAGATTGGCTGCCGTGCATCACCCAAGTGGGTGCTACATACTGGTGGTGGTTAGTGAGGTCCCCCCTTCGCTGTAAAAGCGTCTTTGAGTGTCTCGAAAAGCGCTATATCAATTCAATCCATTATAATTATTATTATTATTAGATATGTTTCGATTTGATGGGAAGGAAGGATAATTGATGCAAAGACCTTTTCAATTTGCAAGCAGCAAAGCGAACACGGTTCTATCGTTTCTATACAACTTCATATTATTAGGATAAACTTCTCTGCCGCAAAGGGTAAATTGTCACATGCATGAGTGTTTTTTTTTTTCAAACCACAAAACATTTCCATTTATCTCTCTCTTTCACCCAAAAACCTCAGAATATCACACAGTGCATCTCTCTTTCTCTCTCTCTCTCTCTCCCTCCCTCTCCCTCCCTCTCCCTCCCTCTCTCTCTCACCCTCTCTCTCCTCCAATTTCCTCTGGCTTCTGCATACCCCGCTGTCTCCGTCTGAAACTCAACCCCTGTGCAGAAGCCGGGGCTCCATATATAGTTCAAGCAGCGCGTCAACGTATAAAGTAACAGAGCTGGAAGGGAGAAACTACAAATCCTGTCTTTCCCTTTTCTCTGCCCGACGTCAACGCAGCAGGCAACTCAGGGCGGTTGAAATCCTTTTCACAGCAGCCGCTCAAAAAACCCCAGGCGCGTACGCATTGATGCACACACACGTAGACACAGACACACACACACACACACATACACAAGTACACTCACACACAGACATAACATTGACAATACAATGAGTCTACCACGACACTTTTTACTTACAAACTGTGCGCATAAAGAAAATACATATATCCACTCACTAAAAACACACAAAGACATCCCATAATAGTGGTAAGAAATCACCAAACAGTTCTGTTAGCGGCGAGAAGGCTCTGACCATTACATTATGTCATCATGCCTTGTTTGCCCGGAGATGGATGAAAACGCTTCATGGCACGGCGAAATGCGCTGGGAAGTGTGTTTGGAATTGCTTTGTGGCGCTGTAAAATGGCCGTGGAACGAGATGCTGACAGGATGAGAGCCATTGTAATGCTATTGTGGATTAAGTGGCAACGCGTGCACGTGCGCGTGTGCGTGTGTGTGTTGTGCACACAAGGCCCATCTGAGTGCGTGTGTGCACACATGGCACGTCTGAGTGTGTGTGCGTGCAACCAAGTGTGCACGTTAGTCTGCCTCCGCTGGCTTCCACGTGGGAGGACCTATGTGTACATCTGCATACGTGTGAAGATGTACGTGTGTTTGTGTGTTCACAGTCTGCTCTACAAAGGGATGGCTGCTGTCAGCAACTGTAATCCTGTCCTAAGTGGGAGTTCTCTGGCGTTTGCCAGAGAGAGCGCTCTCACTCGCCCTCTCTCTCCCTCCCTCCCTCCCTGTCTCTCCCTCCCTCTCCCTCTCCCCCCCCCCCCCCTCAGGAGCCGTGAGCCGTTCAGATTGGCTCCTGATTGGTTGCCGCTGATGAGCCGGAGTACGTACGCACGCGTCGCTTGTACAATAAACTGCAACGGGTGGCGTTTTGTTTGTTACCGGGTGTTTCTTGTGTTTCCCCAGATTTCAACAAATTGTTTTCAGGGAGAGGAGAGGGGGGGGAACAATAACA
>NC_044066.1:20694081-20704081 GCF_902167405.1 Gadus morhua | reverse complement strand
CCCCATTCAGGATCTTCCCGGTCGGCGGTCGCTGTCCCTCCGCGTCTGGTCTCGGGAACTGGCGGAACCTCGCTCCCGCCTCGGAGACGACGAGCACGTCGGTATGAAAAGCGTGGAGCGGTGTTTTGTGTCAGACAAAGGATAGCAGTGAATCCGACTCAGTGACCCCCACGTCTTGTTTGACTCGTCCCATTGTGTTGTTGTTCTTTTTTACTTAGTTCCCGTCCTGGATGTAGAAGTTTGAAAAGTGCGAATCAGTTGGAATTTCGGTTGAGCAAGCATACCTACGCGAGGTGAAAGAAACACTATTTTCCACACAAAAGCATCGCTAGGATATAAATATTGAATGAAGCTGTGAATATGTGCCCATATTCGAGGGTGAGGCGGTGAAATCACAACAAAGGTCTCAGAATCTGCATTGTAAATAAATGATTGTGAAAACTAAAAATATCTGTTAAGTTGGAAGTTGACAGATTTCTGCCAATAAGAAAAACACTGGCATAGAAAAGTATTTCCATCAAAGTGACTAAAAACCTTGTAAAGAGTAACTAATGATAATCTTGAGTAAAATATAGTATTTCTGCTTTTAACCTGCCATTACTTTCAGGTATGCGTTTTCAATTGAGCCCTTCTCTCTCTCTCGTGGTCCTCCCTGTATAGGAAACTGCAGTCAACTACAGGCTGACTGGTCACAAACAACCAAGGAATGCTGCATGCTGGGAATATGAGTTCTCTTGTCAACTCACAGCCGCACTCCATGCTAGGTGTCTTGCGGTAACGATAGTCGATCACTGTGTGTCGTTGTTAACCGCGGAAATAACAGTAACACGCCGTCAGAGCTGTAAACACATATGCATACACTCATACATAAAATCAATCCTTGTCCCGAACAGTGTATGCATAGAGAATCAGTATCTGAATCAGAAGCGGAATACACTGTCAGGTCGAAGCACGATGGTGTTGTCACCGGTGGTGTGTAAATCAAAGATGGCGACGCCCGAGCAGCGAAATAAGGGTTAATTCGTAAAAAAAAAACATTATTAATGTCGCCTTCGTACACAGAGCGTAGGCACCCATACTAAATGGACCTGGGCTACCTGTTCTGTATCTGTTCCACTTCTATGTTGTCAGGGAATGCCGACAGAAGTAAGATTGGGGATAGTAAAGTCGTATTAAAAGTGAGAACCTCAGCGAGGCATTCAGACCATTGTGTAAAAGTCGATGGATCTGAGATTATTCAAATCAAAATCGTCACACTTCCAAGAAAAGTGATAGGAAAATAAATCTCATTTCTCCGGGCTCCGGGAAATGAGATGTTTCTGCTGGATTTAACATTGCATTACGTTACAAACAGGGGCCTCAAAAGTTGGGGCCAGAACCACCATTTTGACTTTGTACTTACTATTTGTGTGTTGGATCATAACTTATTTTTTTTCATTTATGGGATTAGGGGAGCTGGTCTCACTCTTATCTGTCGCCTTGATGGGTTCCACACACACACACACACACACACACACACACACACACACACACACACACACACACACACACACACACACACACACACACACACACACACACACACACACACACACACACACACACACACCTCCTCTACCCACCTCCATCCCCATGGACCTCCGGGGTGTTTTGAAGGACATCGAAAAATATTACATAAAGAATAAAAAAAAGAGTGTGTGACATCATATTCGTCCTCTTGTGGTGTGTATGTGAGAGTGAGAGTGTAAACTGGTGTTTGACGGCTGCCAAGGAAGAGAAAGAGAAGTTGACGCTTTTCTTAAGATAAGAGTTCCACAGAGAGCAGGCATTACAGTGGCAGGACCGGGCCTTGCATCATTCCCTCGGTTCCTACACAAAATCAAAACACAAGGCACAAACGTGTGTGTACCAGGCGTTACAGTAGGCCTACGGCTGCATATCACTACCAAATAAACACAAGAAACAATAACTAGCACCACCGCACACAATAATTATTACTGCGAACATCTTTACTGCACTCACGCGCAGTATTACAGCTCAGCCAATAGGGGCTGGGGGTGGGAATTGCCCTCTATTACTGATGAGGGGCATCAGACCAGCTCTGACTACACCATCAAGCCCGTCTTTCCTTATTGTTATCTGTTGTTCACGGTCCACACACACACACACACACACACACACACACACACACACACACACACACACACACACACACACACACACACACACACACACACACACACACACACACACTCTAAAATAAAGTCGGGCGGCATATTTAATAAATACAATAAACACAACTGAGCGGAACGGAGCAGAAGGATAGATCTTCATTTGTGTCTGTTGTGTGAAATATTTTACACAAGGCGTCAAGTGATGAAGCAGCGATTGGATCCAACATATGTCAGCTCGGATCAATTCCTCACCACAGGTATTTCATCTCCCGGCCGCCGAGCCAGAAGACCAGCAGCAAACGCCGGGCTTTCAAGTGAAGGATCATAGATTCCGGTTGGGTTTGTCCGGCGGGTGATATATGATTACAACTCTCTGATGTTGTTGCCAGGTTCCAACTGTTTTTTTTTCTGTTTTTTTGCACAGTGCTAAAGGCAGCGCTAGCGCTAGTGCCAGTGCCGGTCGTTCCAACTCCTAAAAGACAAATGTAAGCGCGAACGTAACGCGGGGATGATGTCTCAGAGCGGGATATTTTGCTATAAATGATTGATGAGCTGGATATGCTGAAAAATGTGCGCTGTGTGTGTGTGTGTGTGTGTGTGTGTGTGTGTGTGTGTGTGTGTGTGTGTGTGTGTGTGTGTGTGTGTGTGTACGTGTTTCCTCACCCGCGTCTGTGTGTGTGTGCCGCGCTGTGCGTGTGTGTCTGTGTTTCTACGTGTTTTTGTGTGCGTGTCTATGTGTGTGTGTCTACGTATGTGTGTGTGTCTGTGTACGTGTGTGTGTGTCAGTATGTGTGTCTCCAGGAGCCTGCATGTGTGTATGATTAAAAGCCCCTGGTGTTGATGCCAACATGTTTTGCTCGGGCAATAACAGCGCTAGTACTAGACCATCTCTAATTTTTTTTTAAATGATTTGGAAAACCGCTGAAGGTTGAGCGGGGGGAAGTTTGGTGGGGGGGGGGGGGATTTAAATCCTGCATGAGACAGCACTCCACCCACCTCGCCATGATTTGTTAACGAGAGATATTGAGCTGAGCGCTAGGTGGAGGCTAGCTTCCGGTTTCTACCGCTATCGCTGGCGGCGGTTGGGCAGAGTTTGAGTCAGTTCCTCTGCGTTCGAAGCGCCGAGAGGGGGCTGTTAGCTGGGGATGCTAACCTGGAGGTGTATGTATATATATATATATATATATATATATATATATATATATATATATATATATATATATATATATATATATATATATATATATATATATATAGAGATATATATATATTTATACTGCATATGTGATAGTCTGGGCTCGGGTGTGATGGGCCCGGGTGTGATGAGCCCGGCGGATGCGTGTTGGCTGTTTGACGACATCAGACATATGGTGGCTGGGAATAGAGAGGGAGGGAGGGAGGGAGGGAGGGAGGGAGGGAGGGAGGGAGGGAGGTATGAAAAGGGATGGATAAATACAGAGAGAGAAGTGAGGGGAATACCGATGTAAAGTGATAGAAATAGGGGGGAGAGGTACAAAGGTAACACTTTACTATCAGTGTGCATTAATAAAGGATTAATTAAAATGAGTTGATGCAATGTTAGCTAATTCGGCTCATCATTTTACTAATGGGGTTCGTGTGAACTCAGGTAATGTGTTTATGTTAACTAAGGTGTTAATTTATACATTATTTAATAAGGTAAGGGTTAACTATATATACATATACTTATCTAATGCTACATAATACTGCTGAGTACTGCATTTATTAATGTTAACTAATCAACCCTTATTGCAAAGTGTCACCGATACAAAAAGAGAGCGAGATGGGATAAAAAAAAGAGACTGATAACAAGATAGAGAAAAAAGAGACAGGGGGATGAAGACTCAGAGAGAGAAAGAGAAAGAGATTAGCCGGCAAAGAGGCAAACTCCTGCCTGACAAAATGAATCCATCTCCCTTAAAACTGGCTTCTGCTGGTTTGGCAGGCAAACTTTAATTCCTCTTTGCCCATATTTCTTTCTTTCTTTTGCCACAGTCGACAAAAACATTCAAGAGTAAAATAACAGCCGCCATGGAAGAAACCAGTCGTACCAGGCCAGCTAGCCAGTTAGCCAGCCAGACAGCCTCATAGTACCCGAAGACAGACCGACAGTGGTGGTCTTCTTCTGGCCTGATGCCCAGCAGTGTGGTGATTGGCTGGGCAGATTCCAACACGTCTGTCTGCCTTTCAGTGGAGCAGGACAGAAAGCGGAGATACGCATGGATACCAGACACAAGAGAGGCAGGCTATTTGGGGATACAGTAACAGTGGAGGGGGGGGGGGGGGGGGGGGGGGGGGGTGGACACCATTGTCCATCCCTAAGTGCTCCATTCTGACATGTATGTAATCTAGAAGGCGCTAGAAGTCACTTTGAAGATAAAAGTGTGTGAATGACAACATGGTAAAAGGGCAATTTTGTTTTGTAGACTAACAACAAGATACCAAAACAACAAGCTTCATCATAGAATTTGGTATGTTGGGTAACCAATATAATTTGCTTTAGATATAAGACAATGGTAGATTGGTAAGATGGGGAAATACAGTAGATACCAGTTAGCAGAGTAGGTATCTCTATTTTGGGTACGGAACAGAGGTAAAATATGCAAGAAATTCTTTCATACAGGGGGGTGGATGGGTTAGATCGTTTATTAGATTGGTTAAATCAATAAACAGATAACAGCCATCAGAAAGCCATAATAAGGCCGACGGCAGACTCGGTTATTAAACAGGGACCACATACCAGAGAGCCATTACAGCTTTTAGCAGGAAATACTGGATGTACTTTCAATGAATGCTAGATTACTTCAACTCGGGGAACATGAGCTAGCAGAAAGAGAGTAGCTTTGAGCAGGTCGTACTGGATGTGCTATAAATGAAACGCTAGTTAGCAGAAAGCAGAGAGACGGTCATTTTGAGAATGTTGCACTGGATGCACTATAAATGAAATGCAAGGTGGCAGATAGCATAAATACAGTACTTTTGAACATGCTGCACAGGTTGTACTATAAATGAAATGCTAGGTGACAGGTAGCATAAGAAGGTTGTTTTGAGCAGGTTGTACAGGATGTACGATAAATGAAACACTAGGTAGCAGAGAGACGGTAGTTTTGAGCAGGTTGTACCGGATGTACTATATATGAAACTTTTCTCGGTTTTGGGACCTCAGTGGTGGAACGAGCTCCCTGCTGTTCTCAGGACCGCAGAGTCGCTCACTATCTTCCGAAAAAGACTCAAGACTAACCTGTTAAGAGTCCACCTCGACTCTGCATAGCCACCCTCCCCCTTCTGGCCACCATTGTACACTGTATTGTATTGTATTGTATTGTATTGTATTGTATTGTATTGTAGTACTTAACTGTGTAGCAACTGCAGTAGCTGCTATCATGGCTATAACACGGGGAATTGATTGACCTAGCGATTGTGGTACTTGCACTTGATTCTATGAACATCCTTACTGTACCGAGAGCGATATATGGTTGCACTTCTTATGACAAATTTTATTATTGTAAGTCGCTTTGGATAAAAGCGTCTGCTAAATGCCCTAAATGTAAATGAAACGCTAGGTAGCAGAGAGACTGTAGTTTTGAGCAGGTTGTACAGGATGTATGATAAATGAAACGCTAGGTAGCAGAGACGGTAGTTTTGAGCAGGTTGTACCGGATGTACCATCAATTAAACGCTAGGTAGCAGATGGCATAGAGAAGGTGCTTATTACAGTTCGACTGTCAAAGCAGCAATGGAAAGTGTGTAACTCGTACAGTAGACCCCAAGTCACGCCCATTGCTTTCTCACACAACGGTGCCTGCTGCTATTCAAGTCGGCCCCAACTGACCACACCAGGCAGCACATTAGCGGGCGTGGAAGGTTAGCAACGCCAGCGTAGAATGCTAACCTTTCACGCCTACTATACCGCGGTAGTGGCGGCGAGACGTGGTTGGGGTGGGGTTAGTGGGTGTGGGGGGTCGGGGGTCAATCGGCGGTTAGACGGGGAGGACCGAAGAGCCGCTCACTCAGGAATCCGTCGGCGTGGAAACCCTGACGTGCTCTGAGACATGGCTCGCTTTTCTGTTGACTGATTAACCGGCGTTTCTTTTGTTCTCTGAAAAAAATCGCTTGCTTGTCGGTTCTATGAGAATCTCTTAATGTTTTGTTCTTTTTTGTGTTCCGAAAAATGTGCTGATAACTGTCTTTTGATGTGTCTTTGTTGGAGGTGGAATATTGAAAGCTTGTATGTATTTATGCATACATGTACTGTATGTATGTAATAGTGTATGAACGCAAGTATGCATATCTGTGTCTGTGTCTCTGTGTGTGTGTGTGTGTGTGTGTGTGTGTGTGTGTGTGTGTGTGTGTGTGTGTGTGTGTGTGTGTAACGTATACACTTTACATTTATCTTTAGATTGCTATTATGTCGTATAACCAAAACGAATATTTTTCTATCCAAACTGAGATGGGTGGACACTCTACGCGGTGTGGGCTTTGTACTGACGAAATGGATGAGAACACGCCAAGCACACGCTGGGCCCTTGTGGCGGTCAGAAATGGGCGACTGAAAGGCTCCCAGACAGGGGGGCTCAAGAACTGACCTTCCGGAAGACCAGGAAGATTGAGGGCACAGGGGAGACCGGACGGGGGGGCTATGATTGAGGCGCACACACACACACACACACACACACACACACACACACACACACACACACACACACACACACACACACACACACACACACACACACACACACACACACACACACACACACACAAAATAAACCCACACTGTCTAGACTAAGAGGCCAGACTGGGTACTTTGACATACACATACACCCACACACGCACGCACACACACACGCACACACACCTTGAGCTAGGTTTGAGTGAGTTTGTGTCAGACAGAGGTCATAATGTGAACTTTGATTGCAGTACACACACACACACACACACACACACACAGCTCAGAAACCTAGCCCATAAAAGCAGAGGACACGCCCTGGGTCTGTGAAGTAATCGCAGGTCGTCGGATCATTTAAAGTAAAGTGCCAATAAAAACGAGGTGGTGGGAGGAAAAAGTGAAAGGAAATACGAAGAGATACCAAAACAAACAAGAGTTAGAGAGAGAGTGGGAGGGAGGGAGGGGGGCGGTAGGTCGAGCAGAGGAGGGGGGGAGGGAAAGGAGGAGAGGAGAAGGATGGGAAGTGTCCGGAGGGAAGGATGGAAACAAAGGGAGGCCGGGCATTGCCCCCTCCACCCCGGAGAAGGGAATGCCGACGACATTTCTGAAAGCGATTTAAAAGATCAGCCTCATAGTGGATCCATCGCCGCCCGTCACTCAGAGCCGACGTCTCCCTGATCCGGTCCTGGTCCTGATGGGACTGGTGGCAGCGTGTTAAGGGGTGGTGGGTGAGTGTCACAGCCCCGTTGGTGATATGGATGCATTCAGCCTCTCTCGGGGCCAGGGAGGAAGGGTGTGTACGACGCAGGATGAATGGTGAATTCATACAGCGCTGTTCTAACCACTGGTCACTCAAAGCGCTTCACATTCGTGCCTAACATTCACCAGCTCATGCACACACTCACACACCGATGGCGGTGACCGACCATGCACGGCGACAGCCAGCTCGTCGTGAGCTGTGAGGTGTCTAGCTCAGACGCGACACTCCAAGAGCCATGGATCGAACTGGCAGCCAACCCGCTCTACCACCTGATACAGTTTGTGTATTTTTATCCATTTTGTATCTGTTCTTTCTTTGTGGAAGGTATTGATTTACATGTTTTTGTTTAAGTCCATTTGATTAGAAAAAATCAATCTCTCTCTCTCTCTCTCTCTCTCTCTCTCTCTCTCTCTCTCTCTCTCTCTCTCTCTCTCTCTCTCTCTCTCTCTCTCTCTCTCTCTCTCTCTCTCTCTCTCTCTCTCTCTCTCTCTCTCTCTCTCTCTCTCTCTCTCTCTCTCTCTCTCTCTCTCCCCCCACACACAGTTTGTATAGGTAAACACACACACACCACTGCTCACTTCCACCAACTCCCCACGAGCCTCTCCAGTCTTCCCAGCCTGTCAGAGGGCATTAGTTCGGCCTGGCTGGTGGTTCCAGTGTTCACCCACCCACCTCCTCCAGGGAGTCAGGGGGGGTTGTGGTGGTGGTGGTGGGGGCCAAACATGCCCTCCGCCCTTGACTGACTTGTTGTCTTTCCCTTTCTCCCACTATCTCTCTTTGTATCCCCCTCATTAAGGTCAGAGTGAAGACCCTGGTATCACCGTCTCAGTCCCTCTCCCACTATCAATCCCACCTTTTATATATGCATACATCTCTTTATATATATATTTATCTATATCTAATAATATACATCTATATATCTAAAGACCTATAGATCTATCTCTATGTTGTATCTCTCTATATATATTTATATGCTCTCTCTCTCTCTCTCTCTCTCTCTCTCTCTCTCTCGTCTGTTGTGAGCTAATTTAGAGAGTTCTTTCTGCTACTCAGCTGGCGTAAGTATGCCATGAAGTACGATGAACCTCTTGCTCTCCCTCCCCCTCTCCCTCTCTCTCTCCCCCTCTCCCCCTCTCTCTCTCTCCCTCTCCCCCTCTCCCCCTCTCATTAATGAGATCTGTCTGCTACTCAGCTGGCGTACGTATGCCATGAAGTTGGTGTGATGAACCTCGTGCTCTCTCTCTCTCTCTCTCTCCCTCCCTCCCTCCCTCCCTCCCTCCCTCGCTCAAACCACCTCCTCGCCTTATTTCTAATCAACTCTGATCTAATCGTGTTTAATATCAATACCTGATTACGCATGTGACTGCCTCTTTAAAGTCGAAGATAGTGCTTTTGTAGCTGTAAGTCTAAATCGCTAAGCCACGAAGCAACCTAGTCTAAAACTAAACATATACATTACAAAAGGATTACCCCAAAAAGGTACGGTTGGGCGACTTTACTCTTAAACATAACATAACTCCAGCAACAGTATCTGGTGAAAGAAGGAAAAGTCAAAGTGAATAAATGAAGCTCATTTTTCATCCGAGGACAGGATAATGGCCTTCTGGTGAGCTATGAAAAGGCCAAAGCCCCCGTCTGTGATAAGATACATATAGCCCCGTGCCGCTGTAATATATACAGTTGGCCCCAACTCATACACATCATGCTCAGCTCCACAGCGAACGGAAGGCGTGGAGGCCGACCCGACGAGCGTTACTCTGAGGAACACCTGCCACAAACAGCCTTCTAATCCACTCTTATGTCCTCAATACTCAATCAATAGTAGTCATTGGTGTGCGTGTGTGTGTGTGTGTACGTGTCTGGTCATGGGTCTCTGTGTGCGTGCATGCACAGAGGTCTGTGTGTGTGTGTGTGCGTGCGTCTCAAACATGGGCTTGTGTCTATAAACAATCATTCCTTTTCCTGCTTCTATGTATTCAGTTAGGGTTATGACACACACACACACACACACACACACACACACACACACACACACACACACACACACACACACACACACACACACACACACACACACACACACACACACACACACACACACACACACACACACACCAAGATTAGCATGCAGGGCCTGCCGCGTGAGTTTATACGGGGTTGGCGTGGAAACGCTACTGCCCGCATCCGAGAGTGACCTATTGATCTGGAAAGTGTTGTGGGGCGAAGCTGACCTCTAGCAGGAGAGCGAGGAGGAAGAGGAGACAACAGCGGAGCGGGGAGATATATAGATAGCAATGCCAAGATAAGTCAGGCAGAATTAATTGTGTACGGATGTGTATGTGCGCGTGTGTG
This sequence comes from Gadus morhua, assembly GCF_902167405.1. NCBI lineage: Eukaryota > Metazoa > Chordata > Actinopteri > Gadiformes > Gadidae > Gadus > Gadus morhua. The sequence continues at coordinate 20,694,108 of NC_044066.1, read as the reverse complement.
TGCGTGCGTGCGTGCGTGCGTGCGTGC